>NW_022475388.1:0-107035 GCF_009193585.1 Aspergillus caelatus
AAAAAAAAAAAAAAAAAAAAGAAAGAAAAGGGCAAGACACTGAGGAACCGGGACCACTGAATCTATGCCCAGTTCGGCAAATACACGAGGAAAGGCTTGTTCTCGAAGGACTCGCTCAAGATGGGTCGGCGAAGTGCCAATAATTCGGAGACTCGACTTTTGTGGCAGACTCACAGATTGTCTGATTGGTCGGGACCCACACCGCTCCAGGCAGAAACAGAGTTTTTCGGTCCAGATCCGGAAGGATTTTTAGGGCTTCTCAAAAGGCTTGAAGAGAAAGGGATGAAAAGTTGGAATGTCGGCCAGAAAACAGCCTCCGAGCACTTTCACGGCATTTTCAGCCACTAGCAGGTACTCGGTATGTATATAAGTTCCCCTGGGTATCAAATATCGTGCCTGGCCTACAGTAAGTGCGGATCGATCTGGGGACGGACGTAACTAAGGACGGACAATGCTCCGAGCGATATATCTGATGCACTGCCCGGATGTCGCCGGGAAATCGTGATCGATATCCACCGCGTCCTCGACTCTTCGGTTCCTCCGCCCAGACTAGACGCGCTTGGGGAAACATCTCCGGACGCTGCCCATGAGGTTCCTGTCTAAGATGCCTCCACCACGAACAATAGATGAAGATGTCTGCCCTGGTGCCTCGGTGTAGTGCAAAAAGCGCCAAATTAATATGTGATATAAATTCGCCCTTTTCCGAGCCGTTGCGACCGTGAGATTCGTATATTCGTCGTAAATCCTTCCCTTGCTTCCTCATCCCTCTTTTCGCTCTCCCCGCGAAACCATGAAGGGCTCCTGGATGTTGGCCGCCGCCACTGCGGCTCTCACTTCAACGGCGTTTGCTGATGATTCGAACTGCTACTGCCTCCCTGGAGATAGCTGCTGGCCCTCCACGTCGTCCTGGAAATCGCTCAACTCCACGGTCGGTGGTCGTTTGGTCGCAACGGTACCCATTGGTAGCCCCTGCCATGATCCCAACTATGATGCCGCTGCTTGTGCGGCATTGAAGTCCGACTGGACTACCCCACTGCCTCAGTATGTGCTACGAGTTATTCTTGCTTAATGATTGCCAGTCATCGCCTGCGATCCCGATAAAGAGAGGAAACTAACGGTAATCACCGATATAGTCTCGAGTCGTCCTCCTCGATCATGCAGACCTACTTTGCCAACCAGAGTTGCGACCCCTTCACCGCGCAGTCTCGGCCATGCCTCTTGGGCAACTTTGTCAGCTACGCAGTCAATGTGTCGTCCAGCGACGATGTCATTGCCGCCATTAACTTTGCCAAGGAGAACAACATCCGTTTCGTTATCAAGAACACTGGTCATGAGTGAGTTGTCTGGGGAATTGGGCTGTTTTTGGACGAAGCTGACAAGGTTCCTCCAGTTATATGGGCCGTTCGACCGGTGCTGGCGCTCTCTCCGTATGGACGCACCATTTGAATGACATTGAATACAAGGATTGGTCGGATTCGTACTACCAGGGTCCCGCATTCAAGGTTTCTGCCGGTGTGATGGGATATCAGATCCTCAACGCAGCCCATGCGAAAGGGCTCGCCGTTGTGACTGGCGAGTGCCCGACTGTCGGCCTGGCTGGTGGCTACATCCAGGGCGGTGGTCACTCTGCTCTGAGCACCAAGTTCGGTCTGGGAGCAGACAACACATTGGCCTTCGAGGTTGTCACCGCCGACGGCCAGCTGGTCACTGCTTCTCGCAGCCAGAATTCCGATCTTTACTGGGCTCTGAGCGGCGGCGGTGCTGGTAACTATGGTGTAGTCATGTCCGTCACCGTCAAGGCTCACCCTGACGCCAAGATCTCCGGCGCTGGCCTCCAGTTCGCAGCCACTCCCAACAACACCGAGGCCTTCTGGGAGGCCGTCGCCAAGTTCCACACCCTCCTGCCCGGAATGACCGATACGGGCGTCACCGTTATCTACCAGATGGTTTCGGGCGTCTTTGCCATCAACCCTCTGACCGCGTACAACAAGACCGCCGACGACGTCAAGTCCATCCTGGCCCCCTTCACCACGGCCCTCGCGGACCTCGGTATCACCTACAAGGTCTCCTACACCGAGTACGACTCCTACTACGACCACTACAACAAGTACATGGGTCCTCTGCCGTACGGTAACCTCGCGGTCGCTACTTACCAGTACGGCGGCCGTCTGATCCCCCGTAACGTACTCGAGAACAACCCCACCGGCATGGCCTCCGTGCTGCGCAACCTGACCAGCCACGGCGTCGTTGCCGTCGGAGTCGGCATGAACGTCTCGCAACCCGGCAACGTCTCTAACGCCATCTTCCCCGCCCTGCGCAACGCCGCAGTGACGATGCAGATCGGCACAAACTGGAACGAGACCGCCCCCTGGTCCCAGATGGTCACTGACCAGTACAAGATCACCAACGAATACGTGCCTCAGCTCGAGGCCGTCACCCCGGGCAGCGGCTGCTACCAAAACGAGGGCAACTTCCGCCAGCCCAACTGGAAGGAGACTTTCTTCGGCAGAAACTACTCTCCTTTGCTCAAGATCAAGTCCAAGTGGGATCCTAACAACTTCTTCTACGTCCTCAAGGGTGTCGGCAGTGATGCCTGGAGTGTTTCTGAGTCGGGTCGTATGTGCCGGGCTTAGTGATTGCTTTCCTGCGTTGCTTTCTTTTCATATACAATACATAGACTGATATAGACAGCGGTTGTTATCTTACTTTGATACCCCGTGATAAAAAAAAAATTAGTTTCTAATACTCTATGAGAATTAATGAACATATCTTGCTATATTCCAACAGGTCTTCGAATCTCTGCCTATACTACATAGTGGACTTTTGTTACGAAGCAGAGGGCGACTGAACGTGGATACAGACAAAAACATCGTAGGACAGGCATGTCTCTTCGCCGCCGATCTATGGCATGTTGGGCCAGGCCATGGATCCCAAATATGAGGACAATTTGATGACCGACTAGAGCGGCTGTGGTTGCCGTATAAGCTCTGGCGTCGAAGCCACGTGTGCGATAAGGTTAAACTGCGGCCCTTTCTATGCATGAACCCTACTCTATTAGGTATAATGTCCGTATCTAAGTGACTAGCATTGCTAACCACTCTTAGTGGAGCATGGCATCAGATCTAGAGTTGACCCAAAAAGGGGTTTACTGAGGAGACCACTTGAACCTAGGTTGACAAACAAATGAGTAGAATCTATTAAGTAGTATGAATTAACTATAGACAGGTGATGACCATTCGGGATCCCTGTAAGATTTTTCTATATGCATTGTCCGGAAACGATGTCTAGTCTATTCCGTGCGGACCGAGATAGTATTGCTTTGAAATCGATGCTTCCCATGCTCTTATACAGATGAGTCATGCTTTCGTCTCCGTGTAGCGTCCGAATCATCCTGTAGCTCAAGGAAATCGCCTCGTTCGAGGTCGCTCTCTCCCAGCCCCTGGGATGAATTCCCCGGTCTCCCACTGCTGCTGTTGTTGGCGCCTCCGGTGGGACCTTTCTCATTCGTCGGGTCTGGACTAGGCAATTCCTCGTCGTAGCCATGCACACCTCCCACACTTTCCATAGTGAACGGACTAGCTGTGGGAGCATCCAGAGCGTTAAGCTCCTCTGCGGAGAAAAGCCAGGGGAACAAGAACGCCCGGACAGGAATAAGCAACAGGATAATAACCGGAAACCCAATAGCAGCGATAGTCTGGGTGATGGCAAAGGTGCCACCAAAACCAATAAGTTCAACAACCACAAACAGCCAGATGGACCAGCGTCGTTCCAAACGCTTCAGAGGATGCGATGAAGCGGTGAACCCGTGTTCTTGGGCCAGGAAAATCAGCTTCTGGGTAATACCATTTCCCTCGAGTGCTTGAACGCCCATGACGAAGAAGAGTCCGGCTAAGACGCCCTGCGGGATCAGATGGATGACAATGAGCAGTGGTCCGGACATGGTGCCTAGCGTCATTATTCCTTGAGCTAGATTGCTGAAGCGCTGTTCGACGACGTGGTCTATCACTCGGACCACTTTGCCCTTGTTTTCTTCGTTCTCGTCTGCGACTTGTCGGGTTACACATAGCGAGGCTGTGTGGAATGGTGCTTGGGGGATCAGTCCGTTCGGGGCTGGGAGGCCCAGGATTCCTGCTACTCCTGTTGTAATTCCTAGGAGGAACATGTCCCAGTGGAATCCGGCGGGTTTGCGCAGGGGAAATTCGCTGCCTTGTGCAATGAGAGAGGAGACTGAGATGCAGGGGCACACGGTCAGCATGATTGTTGCAGGGATGAAGGGAAAGCATGAAGTGAAAGACGCTTACCATTGTGGTCAAAGTAAAACAGGATGGTCAAAAGCAATGCGAAGGGGATGGCGAGGAAGATATCACCAACACTAAGATCCCAGAAGCGCACCAACCAGCCACGGTCCGCCGTGGGGAAGAAGGATTTACTGATCGGAAGAGTCGAGACGCTCACATCACGCATATGTCCGAAGTGAACAAAACCCGTGAAGAAGACGATAGTCAGTACGGTGCCGTAGTCTTCGATGAACTTCCGAACCCAACGATGGAAGAGGCTGCTTTTGCCGATTTCACCGCAGACCCAGCCACTCATGAGAACTAACAATGCGACCATGATGCTGAGATATGCGGATGTCTCCCCATCTGATCCCCATTGTCGGGTGAGAACCTGGATACCCTTCTGGAGATAGACAAACGCGACATAGAAACCGAAAATATCGCATGAGAAACGGGTGACGTACGTCAATCCATTACACATGTTAGTGATGGCGATGATCCAGTGCATAATCAGGGACCAACTGCATCGCGACGAAAGAACAAAACGGTGTCAGCGAGTCATACACCCCAACTCAAAGACTGGAGCCGCACTTACATTCCTATCCATGCCATGAAGCCCAGGTAATTGGTGCCTCGCGGTGCTATGATATCATAAACCGTGTAGTTGAAGACTGTGATCGGACCTGTTTACATGTGTTAGTCACCAAGCTCGGGATATTGGAGAGCGATGCAGAATTGGCACTGGCATATATCCACAACATGCAGGGCACTGACCAGTAACACCAACAATGACGAGCGGCTGTGCAGCGAATAATGAGAAAACAACTGCCCCAAGCACTGATGAAAGTAACACTTCGTTCACGCCATAGTTCTGGTGAGTTTTCTCAAACATATCCAGTGAGAAGGCCAGGGCCGGCAGGATGCTACGACTGTGTTAGCATTGTGTTCAAGATACAGCCTCATTGTAACATTGGTGCGTTGATGGATTCATCAGAGGATTTTTGTCGTCGATGGACCTACTTCGCAAAGAACATATAAACCGTTGCCGGAACCACTCGATAGTCCCAAGCATCGGTCCAATCGCTTATGAAGAACGGAGCTCTCCTCTTGATGTCGTGGATCATGCCACGGAAGAAATGTATACGCCACCATCTTGATTTCGTGGCCGACGTTGCAGCAGACCGACGAGTGGCGTGTCGCGACAAGCGTTCGGGGTCTTGTGAAGTGTTTGGATCGCCCATTTTGCTCCGGCCACCGAGACCGTGGTGCAACGTGAAGATAACCCTTCAGGGCTTGGATGAGTGAACAATAACGATGTTCTTATAGAGACTCCACTCGGAACTGAAAAACTGGATATTATAGGTCGGAGAGAAGAGTTCCGGTTGGGAAAGCGAATGGTCAAAATCACTCCCACGCGAAATGAGAAGCAACAAGTATAACTTTAAGAAAAAAAAAAATAATAATAATAAATAAATAAATAAACAAGCGCAGTCGGCGAGGTGTACGACTTCTATATGACTAGTAGGAGATTTTTTGCCTTTTTAACCCTCGGGAGCACGAATCCATTTCTTTTGCCGCAAGCCAGAATAAAGGCAGGTGGAGACACGCTTTAGTTGGTCACTGGCAAAGGGGATATCGAACTAAAACTAGGATCATCAGAAAAGCAAGAGAACTATTGGTGGCCGGCCAGAGCCTGACCTCAACATGCCTGGGGTCCTGGCGTCGGGGTAAAAGATTCAGAATGGCGTCGGAAAAGTTTTCGCGAGATCCCGTGCCTCTCGCAACCCTCAAGAGCAGGGTGACAGATGCAAGTAATAATACTTTCACGAGTTGTAATACCTACTGGTTCTAGGGTCCATTCAGTAGAGGGTTAAGGGAGAAAAACAACTTTATCTACACAATCCAGGGACCTTCAAAATAATACCTGCCAGCTTCTGGACAAAATGATATCCTCACAGGACCCGCATTTTCATTTCTTGCCCTCCCGAGGTGGGGATGACGCCAAGCAAAACTGACCGCAATCTCGCCCTTCATTGGACTGTGTGGGTCAGTCTGATTGCTGCCCGGGCAGAATTTTAGTAGATTATGATTGAGTTGAAGAAGGCTTCGCTGATGCAATCATTAAACCATCGCTTATCTCTAGTTCTCTGCTTCCTGGTCCGCCAAGCGGCTGATGGAAGTCAGATTATACACAGTAGACCTACAACGATCAAGCTACTTTTACATTACACATAGAGACCACAGGAATAAGGTAACAAACACAAGGAGAAAAAGAAAAGACAACCACCCAATCCATAATGCAAAGACAGCGCATCATACATTAGAGGAAAATAACTCAACACCATACCCGTCGAGCATTTATAGCGACACATCTGGTGAAATCTGGCACGTCTGGTAGACATGAATGCAATTGAACATATCACTAGTATCATTAATCGTACAGGTAAAGTGGGTAACAAGTGAGCAAAGTGTCCACACAAATACTATGGACTATATGCTGGCGGCATATCCTCCGTAAGGCCACTCGTATACATAATATCTTCCGACGGTAGGAACCTCCTGCCTGTGTAGCCTACCTGGATGGGTAGCTCCAGCTTCAACGCGGCATGGCCGTGCCCAGAAATAACCATATATAGTTTCAGGCTGTATCTTCTGGAAACAAGCATGGAAGAAAATGAAGGTGTAAGGTATGTGGGACTGCGGCACTTGAATATCAATTCTGCCTCGGATTCCCAGGTGGTTTCAGTGCCTATGCAGTCGATTAGTCACTCTATACCTCAGCAGGCTACAAACTACCGATCTTCAAATGAGCTGTCCCAGGAGGAAATACTAACCCATTTCTAATGATGTCCAACGGGAAAAGCAAAGCTTCCTTAGCTGACTCGAATAGGACTTGCGCGTTTCGAAGGTGAACGGAAAGGTGGAAGCATCACATGTTGCCGGTGATCTTCGTTGGGGTTCAATAGAGACAAATGTGCTAGCCTTCAGATTCGAGCGAACTATCCCATGGAGCTGCCGCGGCGGTATCCGCATGGCGTCGCCCTTCTTTAACGATTCATATCGAAGCCGCAAGCGTACTGATGTGGCGGCGCCCTCCTTCTCCGGCGAAAACTCAAGAGGTGCTGGCTCATGGCTATAGACGTGAAGTCTCCCAGTCGGTCGAAAGAACGGGTTGCGAAGAGTCTTCAAGGTAGAAAGTTTGTATTCTCCAGGGAAGTCTTCGATACAGACAGGTGGTTGCCGTCTGTGAGAAGCCCACAGTGTAAATGGCCGAGTCGTGTCCACCACACAGTGCCCTTCAGCTAGGAGTTGGGCGCGTATTCGGTAGTCAATACTGCAGGTACCCTTGGAACCCGAGATCGTAGTCCGATGACTAGCTGGCGAGAAATTGACATTGAGCGATGAGGGGATATCCTGGCCGAATTTGTTCGATACAGGGCCGCTTATGCTTTTCGGTATCAGAAATCGGAAGTGGTAGCATTGGTCTACGTTGCTGATAAACTGTTGCTCTGGATAGGTCACGTTCAAGTTAATAATCTGGTTTGCCGAGTGCCCTCGGTGCTGGTCAGCCATGTTGTCCAGTGTCTTATTAAAGAGACGCCATGCCTTTTGATGAATATATGTGTGATAGAGCATTGTCGGGGATTCTCCCGCCAGATCGACATGATTGAATAATGTTCCTGTGGTACGTAAAGCCAGTCAGATCGAGAGTCACATAAGGTGCTATCGCTCTTTCTTTACTACTATGGTTGACATCTACCTTCTAGGGTTACTTTCACTATGCCAGATATCGGAGTCCTCAGGCCTTTCGGTGACACAATAACTGTTCCTTGGACGTGTTGACCGCTCTCGAAGATGGGAAGTTGCCCGTGTTTGCGATGGTCCGGGGTCCATGGTGTAGAGCCGGGAAATGATATATCCAGAGTAATAGCCATTGTGATAAGGCCAGGCTGTGCGCGGTCGGCTCGAAGAGGCCGGATTGAGCGATGCTCGTTCCTCCGTCCATTTCAAGAATTGCAGTTCCATGTTGTCATTCTATTATAGCCCTCGCAGCGGTGAGACTTACATCGTTTACTGCATGGTCACCAGGACGTGCGAGGAGACATCACTTCCCTCTGACTAAAAGAATACCGATCTGCCCACCAAAATTTCTCCGGAAGAGACGCCCAAAACCCAAATGTTAGAGTTACTGCTAGCTACAAAGTGTTCGGGACAAACGAGATAAATATTGAAGCGAACGATAGCAGCTGCTTCCCGGGCTCGTTTGCAGTTGCGGTGTAACACGATTACGTTTAACGTGCATGCGACAAGTCCGACTGCTTGCGTGGCTGGAGGATGATGTTTCCTGGAAACACGTCATGCTAAAATGCGAAATATGACAGGTGCGAGTAGATCGTTCAGATGATCTACAATACGATCTACTATCTTCCTTTCCCTGCATAGCCTCGAAAGTCTAATTCCAATATGATTAGCATTTTTAACTCTAAAATGCTTCGCATGCCCCACCAGTGGTATTCTTTTTATTTGTTGGCTTGTATAGATAAGCATGGATATGATCTAGCGTAAACACCTTGCTATCTAGTGCATAGTGCCTGGGGAACGACGAATAAAAGTGCAACATGGTTCAGTATTGTACCTTATCTACTTGCTCCACCGTATCTTGTGTGTCTAGACTCTAATAGCGACACTATTTTTAGCCTAGTGAATGAGAAGAGGCATCCACCGATAGTGATTAGCTCGCTATCTCGAGTGATAATAATAGCCTCTCCGATATGTGGCTATCATGTGCAGTATATTAGGGCTTACATTATATAGTTGACCGATAGCACAAGCGCAATTACAAAGCCCTTTCAAATAGTATCTTGCCAGCATCAAATCTAAAACTCTATACAAATTTCTATACAAATCTCTATACAAATCATCTCAACCTCAATCGCTCATCGCTAGCTAGGGAGCAATCCCACCATCAATAGAAACTACAAAAACAAGGGTTGTAGTCTATCACACTCCTGGGCCCGCAATGAGAGTCTTGATCCCGTTCCCCAATCTCACCTCCTCAAACGCCCGCGGCGCATCCTCAAATTTGAAAACTTGCGTGATCAGCGCCTTCACATCAATTTTCCCGATAGCAATCAGCTCAATAGCGAGCTTGTAATCGCCACTTGAATATCGGAAACTGCCCCGAATAACGAGCTCCTTTGTGCATGCCGTCGTGATTGGAAACTTGACTTCCTCCTTTCCCATCCCTCCTTGAATATACGTTCCACCAGGTCTCAATATATGGATACCAGTATACACCGATGGCTCCGCGCCAGAAGCCTCGATAACAACATCTGCGCCTACTCCGAGTTCATTCTCTTCTTTCAGCCGAAGAGCGTTATCCGCCGGAGAGGAGTCCATGCCCGGCAGAAAATGAGCAGTTGCCGCATAGGCACGGGCGAATTCCAATCGTTTAGGCTGTACATCAACAACAATCACCTTGGAGGCCCCAAAAGCTCGTGCTACCGCACAGCACAAGAGGCCGACGGGCCCTGCACCAAATACCACCACCGACTGCCCTGGCTGCAGTGCGGCTTGTCGAACAAGATGCACTGCAACACTGAGGGGCTCTACAACGGCGCCTTCTTGCAAGCTAACATTCGTGGGCAGCTTGTAGCAAAAGTCCTCTGGCAAAACATAGTACTTGGCCAAGGTGCCGTCGAAAGGAGGAGTAGCAGCAAATGCCATCTCGCTGCACAAGTTATAGCTCCCTACTTTGCAAAACGTGCATCGTCGGCAAGGCACTCCTGGTTCTAGGGCAACATGATCGCCCACTGCCAGTGATTTCACTTTAGATCCAACTTTCTCTATTACTCCAGCTGACTCATGGCCTAGCACCATCGGCTTTTCGAGGATAAATTGGCCAATTCGGCCCCTCTGCCAGTAGTGGACCTAAAACAGGAGTTAATGCCAACCCCTTGCGGTTGCCTTTTCCAGACGCAAAAATAAATACGAAACATACATCACTGCCGCATATCCCTGTGTATTCAATCCTCACGGAAACATCGTAGGGCTCTAACAAATCCGGTACCGGGCGATCCTCGAACTCGAGTTGTTGGACAGCTTTAAGCACCAACGATAAGTTCTGGAATGGTAATGTCAGGTAAGGAGTTGGAATGGATCTCGAGCTTTTAACTGTCTCACCTGCTCTTTGTTGATCATATTTTAGGCTATATTTGAACTAATATATGTGGCTTTGGGTGCTCAAGAAAAAAAAAAGAAAACTAACAAGCCGACACAACAATTCGACCCGTCACACCAGGGGATCCGCCCTCTCTTTAAAGCTTTCATTTTGGGGTAGGATCTATTAGCAATTTAGTACGATATATTTCTCCAGTTCATGCTGTTTGAACTGTGGAGTGCGGGAGGCCAATCTCTCTCTACAGTTGACAGTATAAGAAAATGGCATTGATCGGAATAGACGGCGTTTTGGCCGAAGGGAAAGTGGATGAATGTGGATCTCCGGGGAGAGAATGTGGATCCACCGATGCATCCGGCCACCGAACAGCTTGGATCGGTTGGAAATCCAACGGCAAAAGACGGCGTGTGCTCCGTCTGGTATGTTCACCGATTTATTCTGGGGTCCAGTTCCATAGAACAGCACATTATCAGCGGTAACATTCTGAAGTGGCCCGACTCTTGGTCTCAAGTATTAAGTACCATTGTAGCTCCCGTAGAATCCTAGAACAACCAAATTCCTAGAAATCAACACACCATGCAACTCCAACACAGCTACTATATCGGCGTTGATGTGGGCACGGGGAGTGCACGCGCTTGTGTCATTGACCATACCGGCGAGATAGTCGGTTTAGCATCTGAAGATATTGCTCTCTGGCATTATGGACAGGTGTACTATGTGAGTTTCTACCCAGTGTCCCCATGGATCAGGTGGGTGACGGTCGATCATTAACCTAGTATATATTTGGTGATAGGAACAATCTACCACAGACATCTGGCGCTGCATCTGCTTAGCAGTTCGTCGCGCGCTCGCCGAGAATAAAATCGACCCATCGCACGTCCGTGGTATCGGTTTTGACGCGACTTGCTCTCTTGCTGCCTTCTCCACCGATACCGATGAGCCAGTCTCCGTTACTGGGCCCGAATTTAACAATGACCGGAACGTGATCCTGTGGCTGGATCACAGAGCAGGAAGCGAAACAGATAAGATCAATGCAACTGGACACAAGGTGCTGAGCTACGTGGGAGGGAAGATGTCGATCGAGATGGAGATCCCCAAAATCCTGTGGCTGAAAAATAATATGCCGGCTGAGACATTTGCAAAGTACAAGTTCTATGACTTGGCAGATGCTCTCACTCATATTGCGACCGGTAGTGAGACCAGGAGCTTATGCAGTCTCGTCTGCAAGCAGGGATATCTGCCGAATGACCCTGAGAGCAGCGTCCCCGGTGGATGGTCGGAGGACTTCTTCGAGACGATTGGACTTGGTGATTTCAAAGAAAATGTTTTCTCTACAATTGGGGGGAAACATGGAGTGGTGAGTTGGATTGGGCAGGCTTTTCCAGCGGTGTCACGAGTGTCTAATGCTTGTTAAACAGAATGGTCACCATCTCCATGCAGGAGAGCTCGCCGGCTATCTATCCGAGAAAGCATCCAAGGAGCTCGGTCTACCAATCGGCATCCCCATTGGTAGTGGTGTTATCGACGCCTATGCCGGCTGGATAGGCACGGTCGGAGCCAAGGTTGATCTCCCCAGCAACAGCAGTGACAAGAGACAGGAGCTCTTTTCTAGACTCGCAGCGGTAGCTGGAACTTCCACATGTCACCTCGTTATGTCGCCGAATCCTGTTTTCGTGCCTGGAGTTTGGGGACCGTATCGAGATGTTTTGCTTCCCGATTGCTGGATGGCCGAAGGAGGGCAATCTGCAACCGGTCAGCTACTCAAACATGTCATTGAAACTCACCCGGCATATAATCAAGCGAAGGATCTGGCTGAAGTACAGAAGAACAATATTTTTACGTTTCTAAATGATCATTTACGAGACATGGCGGATAAAAACAACGCACCCTGTGTCGCATACCTTGCGCGCCATTTCTTCTACTACGGGGACCTCTGGGGCAACCGATCTCCCATGGCTGATCCAAAGATGACGGGCTCTATCATCGGCTTGACGAGCGATACATCAATCAACAGTCTCGCCATTATGTATTACAGCACGTTGGAATTTATCGCGTTGCAGACCCGACAAATCATTGAGAGCATGAATCGGTCCGGTCATCACATTACCTCCATTTTTATGTCGGGATCTCAATGCCAAAATGACATTCTAGTCAACCTAATTGCCTCTGCCTGTGACATGACTGTTGTAGTTCCGTTTTATGTGAATGCAGCAGTGTGTCACGGAGCCGCGATGCTGGGTGCTAAGGCTGCGACCGCGGATGCGAAAGGAAACACAGCAGATCTCGAAGAGATTATGGAGAAGATGAGCAAGCCAGGGAAGTGTTTCTTCCCAACTGAGGATCAGAGAGAAAAGAGTTTGCTGCAGGCAAAATACCATGTCTTTCTCGACCAATGTCAAAAACAGAGAGAATATCGGGCTTTGGTTGACCAGGCCCTGGCAAAGTGAGCCATGAGGGCCATGGATACACCAGCAGAATGAAGGACGTACTGCACTAGCAGCTCAGTGGACAGTGAATCAGAAGACCACGAAGCGCATTATGGCTTTGGTAACTCTGGTGTTGTGGCAATTAGGGTACGCAACAACGGGCATACCACGGCGATTTGCCGGTCACTTGTCACTTGTACCCCATCAAGGTTCAAGGGCTTAACTTGATACTTACTAACGGCCAAACTATACTATCATACGATCTTGGAATGAGATCAGCTAATCTATAATTGTTTATGAATCTTCTATAGGCAGGCAAAATGGAACATAATGATGACGTCTATTTTATATGTGCTTTGGTCCATTTATATATATAGAGGATTGATTACCCTTCGGCAAAAGTGAAATGGCAGACCTCTCCAAGATCTATGCTAGATTGTCAAGAGCTTAATCACCCGTACATCGGAATTTCTCGTGCTACATGGCAATTTGACATCCAAGAATGTATGGGGCTGAAGTCCAGTCAGTACGCATAGTACGCATGATACCCGCTTGAGCTTTTCATACAGGTTTGCGACTATACAAAAACATACTCTGAAGCTTTCCTTGTGGATAATCTGAAAGGTAAAAAAAAAAAAAAAAAAAAGGAATCAATAAAAAAGAAAAAGAAAAAGCGTAATAAAAGAATGTCGAGGGTGAGAAAGTAAAAGCAAAAAGTTAGTGCATCATCCGTGAATCGAACACGGGCCTCATCGATGGCAACGATGAATTCTACCACTAGACCAATGATGCTGTTGAGCTATTGGCTCTTAATGAAGGCCTTCACTTTCTTTTGTTTTATATTCCAAAACCAAGGGCTGTCGTAAAGCTATGCGCGGCTTAATAGGTGAGCTGTATATCCCTCTTGTACATTCACAGTTTTCTAAATAGTGTTACAAGTATAGAGTGGTTGCAAAAACGGCGATACTGTACTGGGATGTAAAATACAATCATGTATACCTACAGCTGTACAGCTCGGATACCGCCGCTATTTTTGCAAGGGTGCAACGGATGTCATGTGGGCTCATTCATTGTTTTTCTCTATAAAGAGTCAACTCGCCCATCTTATGATCAATGATGACCATCTCCAAAAGTTATTTCCTAATCCTCCAAATCAGAACGAAATAATGACTGCCACCAACTACTACGGTCCTGACCCCAACAATCACCCTGACCAAAAAGAATTATCTAATATCTTCCGCAACCTGAAGCCCAGCACAGACTCTGCCTTTGTCCTGGGCTGCGATGGCGTCCTCCGAAATCTGACGATAGACCACAACGTCCTAGACGCTATTGGTCTTCCACCCCGATTGATCAAAGCCTTTCTCGATCGGGGTCCATTTGACCCACGGATGGAAGATATGTATCGTGGAGTGGATGGAACCAAAGTACCGCAGGAGCAGTGCTGGAAACCAGATCCATCGTTATTACCACTACCACTGACAGCGGAGGAAAAAGCACGGATAAAGAAGGAGAACGAGGAACACAAGGACATTATCCAGGAGAGTATTCGGAAAATGGAAAGTGGTGAACTGAAGCCGTGTGGGGTTGCTATTCGGTCGAATCATGATATTCTGTCGTCGTCCTAGGTAGAGAGAGGGGGATGATATTGCACAGTTACGCAGTTACTCAACTCATTCCTTCTCTAGTTACGCAGTAAGACATGCCCTGCTAAATATATAATTATTAACTATCACTATGTACAGGCGCATTCTGAACAACAGGTTCCTTGGAGGGCAGATCACGAATGTCGCGCTCTCCTGCAACAGTAGGCTCCTCATCCAGTGCATACGTCCCCTTTCCGTGGCCTATATCCGTCCTAATCAGAGTGTACCTCTTATCTAACTTCATCAGATGGGCCGCCCGTTCAGATGCGCTCCACGAAGAAGTATCTCTGAAATCGTCCAGCATTTTACTCTTGGCGATCCAGGGAAGCATTGAACCAATTGATCGGGGACTCCGGGGGAAATCAAATCTCCTCTTTCGTGTGATAAACACATACATGAGGACAAATGTGTCAAAGGAAATAATCAGGAAGACCACGATAAAAGCCGGTCGAACCGGAATAAAGGACATGAAGGTGTCAAAAATGGTAGCATCGGGGACTGACACGGGTTTAGACAGGCGATTGAAATGAAAGTCACGATGCAACGTAACGTCGGTCGCAAACACTGTCTGGTAGACTAGGGTTGCTGCCTCGATCAAGAGGTCGATATCGATTGTGGTTGAATCGCTCGTGTTCTTCTGCTTGTACACATGGGCTGCCAAGAGTCCGAACCAGTTTTGCAGGATTTTGTGACGGTCTTTCGGAGTATAGTGCGTGATATTAGCTTGAAGTGGGTTCGCAAATGCTCTATTGTAATTAGCCAGGCTTGCAGTGACGTTTGCCAGCATGGGGCCCTCCGTGATGGCGGTTCCGTTCATAGTATCATAGATCTCGACATATCCACGAAGGTCGAAGGTGGCAAGGAAGGTTTGGATCGTGGCACTGGACTCGCAGTACAGCGCGGCAATATTCTCTGGGGGAACTTCAGCAAGACCAGCCTCGTTTGATCGGGCAACCACCAGAATCCCAGGCCTTCGGCATAAGGGGTGCTTCTGGTCTGATTCGGTCGGGACGATGAAGTCGACGTTAAATGGCGCTTTCGAGCTACTTAGGGCTGATTCCTGCGCACTGATTCGACAGGTTGCATTTGGATGCCCGGATGGGGAATACTGCCAATATGTCGGACCCGAAAGAATGTCTTCAGAATGGCTGTTTGCCATAGAGAGTCGTTGGCACATTAGGTTGGCACCAATACCGACTAACGGGCTGGTAGCCCATTGGTCTTCAGTCATGTTCGACTGCACAGGAAGCAAGGAGTGGGTTGTAGTAGTCCAGGGAAGTATAGATATGCCAGTGTAGATGCTGCTCTGGAACAGATCGGCCTCAGCCAAGATCGAAGTGTGATTGCCGACAGTGTAGGATCGATCGTCATATTCCGATTCGACAATGTTACCGGTAGCCATCGGGGTGTACTCCAGGGCGAAGAGAGCGCTTGCAAGAACAGTCAGGATCGTGTTGAGGATACACGTCAAAGATACAAGACCAAGGAGCACATAACGACGATTGAAACATCTTAGAGCCACGGCAAATGGGCTCTGAGACCCATAGTCTAGTAGAAAGGAGGACCGAGCAGTTGCGTTTCCCTTTTGAAGTATGAACCAAGGCTCCAAAATAGTGAAGTTCTGGTAAACTGATATATACAATCCCCGTATGAGAGCAGCACTTGCGGGAGGGAGCAACATCCATATACTTCTTAGGTCGTCCATTTTGATATCAGTCAAAGGTGGAAAATACCCATACTGCCAGGACTTCGAAATAATAATGAGCATGCCTCCCAGTGCGGCAAGAAATGCCGATATTTCTAGGATAAAGACAGGGATCATGAGGAAAGGGGGTGGAGGGTCGGCCCTTCGCCGAGATCTCTTTGGGCTTCGAGGAGTGGAGTCTGTGATACGTCAATATCAATACCATCGCTTTCGCAGTTATCCCAGCTCAGCTGGACTTACCATCGGGGAAGGAGATAGCCAGACGCTGTCCTTTAGGAGTTTCCCTCCAGCTACAGCTGCCTGTGCGTAGATAGGATCGAAGCTGCCGGGTCGACAACACCTCGAGTTCCATCTGGGACAGCTTCTCCAGGCTGGTAGCATCAATAACATCTGTAGCTATGCAACACATCGATGCGATGGAGGCAGGGTTGCCGCCTAGAAAGTTTGGTCGACGTGGGTACAGATAGAGGAGACTCGCAACAAGCACCACTCCAAACGTCAAGATAACTGCTGATATGCGGACACTACTCTTTTGGACAATCAATGCAACCCGCTGGACGATACGGATGCCCTTAACATGAACAGTCTGTCGAAGGTCAAAGGTACGGCTCATCAAAGGGACAAACGACTGACTGATGGCTGCATCAACTTCAGACCATACGTCACCTTGGGATAGCATTCCGTACTGATCGTCCATATTTTTGGTAGCGACTGCCATGCGCAGCAGTGAGCTGCTAAACTTTGCCGTATCAAAGCCAGTCTCCGACAGATTTGTAGCTGTATCCGATTGTACATCGATCAAAGCGACCGAGCCATTCGCATACAGTGTAATTTCTGCCTCGGCCGTCATATAATCCACACTGCACCCAAATGGACTAAACCAGTCTGAGGACTTGTTCGAACCATGTTGTGCGTCTAGTACCGCTTGATTCGCATGCACCGCTACCCCGACTAGGTCGAATTGCCCACAGAGCTTTGGGTTCTCGTTCCATTGCAACAGCTTCCAATATTGTATTTGAGGAGTGTCCATCTCTTCCTCTTGATCGGGCCGTGCGGTACAAGTTTCGAAAGCCCCCGCAACATTTGCCAATCGAGTACCGTCTTGGTCTGACAGAAGAAGCTCAGATATGGGCAGTCTTTGTCGATCCCCTTCCATACGTGATAAATCCGCAAATAAACCATTGCCATCGACATAGGCACACGATACATCTGCCCAATATACCGATTGATTCAGCCTCCACGTGTCATCTTCGGATCCGCTATTCCAATATGTCTGAACCGGGGGCATCGCATATCTTCTGGATCCAATTACATCGCTAGTCGAATGGGCATGGTTGATAGAGAGGGCTTGGTTCGCCATATTGTGAAACGTCCAGTAGGCATGCGTGTCTAAATTGATGAACTTGGGCCAAGTTTTTAGCGTTTGCGGGAAATGCATAGAGACTACCTCTGCGCTGACAAGGTTACCCAGGACTGCTGGGAGTATCAACTGCAACGAAATACTCAGGATTGACACGCAAAAAGCCACCCAATGCCGGTTGCGGGCTGCCTTAAATGGGGTCGTTGTAAAATGGCCGAATACGTAGTTGAGAAGCAATGTGTCAGCTGAAGCGCCCTTGGGGTTTGATAATAGGAAGTACGGCTCAAGTCGGAGAGCATCGTACTCGGTGAAGGACCACATAACACCTATTATGACACCCATCACCATGGGCACAAAGGTGTATGCCACTTGTTGTGCCGTAGCTATGTCTTCGGTTGAGCTAAAGATTGCGAGTCCGCCTCTTGCAGCACTACCCAGGTAAATTCCTCCTATCGTGATCAACATTGTCAACATGAGCCCGGCCAGCGAGCCCAAGTAAATGCCGCGAAGCGTGGCAGGACGCCACCCCGGCGCTCGATTTCTGTGTGGCATCCCGATATAATCCTTCCATTGTCGCATTGGTTTTATTGTATCCTTGATACATTAATTAACGAATCGCATTATGGATGCTGCCCGAGACAGCCGAATGAATCGCAGCGAAACGCCTTCGGTATAGGGAACATCGCCAGTGAAAATCCGTCATGGGCCGCAGCGGGACAGTTGCGTTTCCAGAGTAATCTGTGAAACGTTTCCAATAGCCCCTAATCGTTGTTGAATTCTCTCTCAGTCAGAAGAATAGTATTGACCAACTTCAACACGTTTCCGGGCCGAGTAAAAGGGGCAGAGACGAAGGATAAAGCATATGACATTCAGCTTGGCAGGTGAGAATTTCCTGTGGCTTTACGAGGACCCTTGACAGGGTCTCGCCTCCATCCGGTGGAACCCAACTACCTAAAAGACCATGGCAATGAGTGGGTCTAGACAATTTCGTTGCCTTCCTTCCGTGCTTTTTCCTTGCCGTTGGTCCCCATATGAAAGTAACACAGTTGGATCTCTAGACGCTGTGAAGAGGTTCGAAACGGGCGGATACACAGCTTATTGGCGATCATTTCGTAATTCAACCTGTTCTAGAGCCTCTTGGTTCTTTTTTGACTCATATCATGGTCAGGGCTCGGCGACACTTGTGGCGGCGGTGCTGTTGGCCTCAAACTTTATTGATAAGCCTAATGACTTTAGCTTGAAACCGCGCCTCTTTCAGCTCGAACAAGGAACTGGATCCCACTGAAAAATAACATCTTGTTCCAGTTTCCCCACTACTCATACTGTGTACTAGTAACTCCACTCTCAACTGATCAATGATCAATCGGCCTGAGGATCCAAGATTATTGCCGCAGTTCAGTTAAAACTGGCCTGAGGTTGTAAAGCTTACCTTCCAGGAGAGATTTCATTTCTTTAGTACTCACACATACCAATTTAAATGATAAATATCCATCAGCAAGTAGGGCAAAGACCCTATTAGTCTACACCCACCATACCCGATCAGGTAAGCCAGAGCAGCACCGAGCTGAGCTTCTATGAACCTGTTGATAATCAAATCACATACAATTGAAGGTTTTTTTTTTTTTTTCTTCCCGGAGACAGAGAATTAGACAATAATCAACAATGATGGCCGACTATCTACCTACCTCCCAGTTGTCATTGCCAACTCTATTCTAAAATAGAATCTTATGTATCCTTTGGGAGCTTCTGGTTTCTGGATAGTGTATTGCTGGACGAAAGATTTCTAGGTGACTAGATAACTCACAAGTGATTTGATCAATCAAAATAGAAAAAACTATTCATTTCATCATGCAACGCATCCTCTGCTATCGTGAGGTAGGTAATAGTATATCCTGATAATTTCAAGGCTTCCAAAAGGCGCCAATATACAAATTATAAACAAGTATGTTTCAACACTGTACAAACGCAATGAAGACTGGGTGGATCCCATGTTAAAGAGAGCTCAATATCATTCTTCCGCACAATATCAAGCCAGTCAACCCGTACGGATTCCATCGTCGTCCTCCTGGCAATCCGCAGGCGCCATAGCTTCTCCAAAACCAAAAGTTTCACATGTATTCAGATCACATGATGGTCATCTTCAGATAGTGAGCTAGAACCAAAGGAGAGAACAACAACTTTATATGACAGAAAGGATCATATTATCACATTCTGATGACTCGTTACACTCTCGTTACATTCACGTAACAAAAAGCGCCACTACTACATTCCTGAATCCACGTGACTCAATAATGTCAAGCATTCTATGCCGGATACTTTCCATATGTGATTCAGCTGTAGCTTCGCCCCCCGCGAAGAAGAGCGGGAAAAGTAATGTGCATTCTGGTAAGCTTCGCATTGGTATTTGCGAAATGCTGTCCACAACGGATGCTACCTGTGTAGTAGCCTTGGACGACAGTTCGTCCCTTTGCATGGGGAAAGCTCGTCGCATCACTCGGTAAAGGTATATTAGGGCGGAACTGTGGTAGGATTCGGCGAGTTGGCGCAGGGAAGGATCGGGTGATGGGGGGCATGTCCAGTCTTTCAGCCGAGTTTCGAGGGAAAGCAATCTTTCTAAGAATTCAGGTCTTTGAGCTGATCCTACTGTATTGACAGACGCGATACCGTCGTCGTTATCACAGTCAAGAGATGCTGGCTCGTTAGACGCCTTCACTTCCTGGTTCAGCGTGGCTGTATGAAAGAGAATCTCAAGGATCTCGGATGCGAGGCCAAAATGTGAGTCAGGCATCTGTGTTTCATCTAGTCGAAGGAATTGGTGTGATTCCAATAATGGTGCTCGGTCGCGTGCGACTGCCATCATGATGTCGCGGTATGCAAAGTTGCGCAGTAACCAGCGGCCGGCATGGGCGTCTTCGAACTTTTGTAATATCCGATCTACGGAACTCACATTGGAACCATCCTCAACGGCTAACTGTGATGATATCACCCCTGCGGCGCCGACGAGATGGAGGTACCATGCATCTCCATTGTCGGCCATGATACTCTCGATCGAACAGAGGACCAATGTCATTGCGAGATTTGCTTCTACATTAGATGGATCGGATTCCAGCGTGACTCGTAAATCACGAAGCGCAGTGCATCTATTTTGCATAGCTACTTGGTCGAATGAGTGGTCTCGCAATGGGAGATGGGACGATGACCATGGGATCAATGTCGTGAGCAGCGGTGTACTGTGCATGGCCATAGGCAGGAATACTGTCATATTTTGAGTTAGTCATTGCGATTCCGCTTCCAATGTATTGCCGAGCCTATACCAGTAAGGAAAGGGTTTTTTCAATGTTGGTCGTTAGAAGATGCGTAAAGGTCTGTGTGTAATAGCGCAGGAAATGCCGACGACTCGAAGGGGACTTGCTGTCAGCACGCTCATCCACCCAAAACAGGATAGGATCGGGGCTTTGCTCTCATCACCGTAGGCAATGGGCCTCGGATCTTCCCATTTATAAATATAATTCAAGCGGACACAGTCCTTGCACACCGGGTAGCCTAAGTCACATCTCTTTTTCTGAAAGGATTTGTTAGCGCTCAAATGGAATAATAAAGGCGCTGATAACAGGTTTTACCTCTGGCGAGAGGTCAAGCAACCGGTACGTTCACGGGTCGTTCCTCGCTTCTTGATGACCCGCCGTGGCATAGTTCGCTCTGCGGATATAGTATCGGAGAGCGGCATAGTTCAACATAGGTCTCGGGGAAAGGATCAAAGTACTGCTGTGCAATTGAATCACGTAGGACGCTGGCGCTAATGGCGGACACTGGGATTGAGAGCAATGCGCGCGAGCGTCGGGCGGTTATCAAGACCATGAGGATTATCAACGTCGGGACCTGCGGGGAAGCCCGATTTTCGGAGTGGATCTTCTTAGTCTACGGTTCACAATCAATCACAGGTCGTGCGCTAAGGGCGCAGAAACTACATCCAATAAGAGAGAAGAGAAGCTTCCCCAGATTCTATACCTTTGGGGGTACATTGGGGAAGGGTTTCTTATCAGTAACCGTCAACTCAAAGTTGTCAGTATTCTGATTAACAGGAAGATACCAGGTTGATCATATTCTGGTCTGTCCACCTTATACGGTGACAGACAGCGAGGTAGGCGAGATTGGTTCTCTTCTCAAAATCGCCATCACAGACACAAGTAGGCCATTTCTTGGTGAACAAAGAACAATTGTTGAGGGCAAGCTTTAGTAGAGCTGTGAGCATTGTCCCAGTGGAAACAGTGTACGGGGTTTACGGAGCAAGTAACGGCACATGGTCAAATTTGTACTTAAGAGAAGAAGAGCGATAACTCAGAGGTCAGAAACAAGTCTAGCTCGAGTCTATTATGACAAAAGTACGCATCGCCAGGTTAAGCATATAGTAGGCAAGCAATTGCAATTGCAATCGGTTTTCAGGTTACTGCTTCAAAATTGGCTATTGCTTGGTAACTGGGCCTAGACCGTAAATGTGAGGTATTATCGGTCGACATATCTCAAGAGAACTTTAGAGATGTTATTATGAATCACCTTCTGCGTAGCCAAGATGCTATATATGGATCATTGTCGATCTTATCCCTGTAGCTCTTCCGCCATGTTCCTCGTTCATGGGACGGGGGAAGCAATAGCTGCTTTATATAAACTAACCGATGTTACAGAAATGGCTGGCTATGTACATAGCGCCATCAAACCCATAATGTATGAAAAATGTCTAATAATGATAATAAAGGTGGAAAAGCGCTGCTGACCGCCTCTGGTAGTCTGTAAAATCTAATCAATCCATTCTCCAGGTGTAGAAACATGCTCCCATAGGCTTCATTATGTCTCGCAATTATACACCTTGTTTTGTCCTTCTAAACACGGGAATATCTGGTGGTACTTCTCTAGGAGGCAGTCATATGGGGTTTTGATAGTTTGCGTGGCCCTTCCCTTGGCAATAAAAGAAGGTGAGCTCAAAAATAACAATCCCCACAGTCGGGCAAATTGTGGAGACCCAGACATAGGGCTACCTGGTTTCCCCGAATGCGTCTTATTGTGTATCAATCAAATGACGATCTTCAAATAATCCCAATGGACATAGGAAAGGGTAATCACGAATATGTATACCTATAAATAGGCCGAGAACCATCATCTGATTACTAGGGTCAACAGGTATATGATAAGGTATTTGATAGGAGTATTTAGAGGATTGTACTATCAGAATATTAGAATAGCTGCACTCTGGATGGATATATTTTCCGTTTTTTCCGTCTTCAGGCGAAGTGGATATCGATCATGATTTCCAAGTGTGGAAAACGGAGTTAATGCCCGAAGTTCCCTCAAAAAGGAAAGTAGATCAAACAGCGCAAACAGCGCCTCACGTGCCGGGGTTTTCGGCAGATGCCCTGAAGAGGATCACCCGAATGACATCTAGTTGCATGTATCCATCCTTATGGATGACATGCAGATGTGGTTTGATACATATACCATCAACGCCACAGTAGTCGGTCCAATCATGCTTGATCAGACAACCCCGCGGCATCTGACCGTCAATTCCCCCCCGCAACGATGTGTTGATCGCATGGTTGTCATTCCGGCGGACGAGAAGCTTTCCTCTTGAAGAAACAACCAGATGTGTTACTAGGTCTCCAAGATTTGTTGAGGAGCTTACCAAGATCTATGGTTCACCATCCTCCAGGAACAGGAAGGAAGAAAGCAACTTGGCGGACCCATGATGTAGTTTGCGCCCCTCCTCAGTTACTACGATGGGAAAAGTTGTTTGCTTCGATCTCCAACTCTCGGGGAAATGGGGGATCTTCGGAGAATTGCGCGCAGTGCGTCCAACGTGCTCTTTTCATTGAGGAACGGTGTACGGACTAAACAAGACACAAAGCATAGTCTACCCCGGTGGATATGGTGGAATGGGGTGTTTCGCCGACATTATGTACCTTCTCCAGGGGCACCATCCCGCATGCGGCCCATACCTCATTTATTGCCTCGGCCAACAACCGACAGCACACGAGAGGGAGTACAAATTGAGAATACTACTTAAACGCTAAATCTTCTCCCCGAAAGTGGCTTTGGAGCTTTGCAGTCCGTTCGCTTCCCCATCACATCGTCATGAAGCTCTCAACCGCGGGTGCCCTGGTCACCAGCCAAGCAGCCTACGCTGCTTCCGCCATCGACTACAACGCAGCTCCCCCAAACCTTTCAACTTTGGCTAATGGCTCTCTGTATGACACATGGAGACCCAGAGCTCATATTCTCCCACCGGACGGCCGAATTGGCGACCCGTGTGCTCATTACACTGATCCTGACACCGGTCTATTCCACGTTGGCTACCTGCATAATGGCAGTGGTATCTCGGGAGCCACGACCGATGATCTGGTCAAATTCCGGGACTTGAATCCCAATGGAAGCCAAATTATCACGCCCGGCGGCAAGAATGACCCTGTAGCGGTCTTTGATGGCTCCGTAATCCCCAAGGGAATTGACGGCAAGCCCACCCTTCTCTACACCTCCGTCACATCGCTCCCTATCCATTGGTCGATCCCCTACCACCCGGGGGCCGAAACCCAATCCTTGGCTGTCACCTCCAACGGCGGTCGCAATTTCACCAAACTCGATCGTCCACCAGTCATTCCCCTCCCTCCATCGGATAGCGATGTGACAGCTTTCCGTGACCCCTTCGCTTTCCAAAGCCCGGAGTTGGACGCTGCCGCCGACAGTGCCCCAGGTACCTGGTACACAGCCATCTCCGGTGGTGTCCACGAAGAGGGCCCTGGTCAATTCCTCTATCGCCAGGACCAGAAGGAAATGAGCCTCGAGAGCTGGGAGTATCTTGGCTTGTGGTGGCAGGAGAAGGTCAACACGACCTGGGGTAACGGTGACTGGGCCGGAGGATGGGGTTTCAATTTCGAGACTGGTAACATCTTCGGCCTGAACGAAGAAGGTTATAGCCTTGATGGTGAGATGTTCCAGACCTTGGGTACTGAGGGATCTGGAACTCCTATTGTGTCCCAGGTGTCTTCCATCCACGATATGCTGTGGGCGGCCGGCAACGTGTCTAACAACGGAAATGTTACTTTCACCCCAACCATGGCCGGTGTGTTCGACTGGGGTGCTTCCGGATATGCCGCCGCTGGTCATGTTCTGCCCGCAACCTCCCAGGTGTCCAAAAAGAGTGGCGCCCCCGATCGTTACATTTCGTTTGTCTGGCTGACTGGCGACCTGTTCGAGCAGGCCAAGGGTTTCCCCACTTCGCAACAAAACTGGGTTGGCACCCTTCTGCTTCCTCGTGAGCTGCACATCAAGACCATCTCCAACGTGGTCGACAATGAGCTTGCCCGGGAAAGCGGATCCTCTTGGCGTGTGGAGCGTGGCCAGTCTGGCATTGAGCTGAAGACCCTGGGAATTGACATTGCTCGGGAGACGCGTGAAGCTCTTCTGTCTGGACCGAAGATCACCGAGCCTGAGCGCACATCGAAGGAGGCTCTCCTCGTGCCTTTCCAGGTCTCCCCAACTACCAAGTTCTATGTCCTAACTGCCCAGCTGTCTTTCCCTCGCTCTGCCCGTAACTCCGATCTCCAGGCCGGATTCCAAGTGCTGTCATCCGACCTCGAAAGTACCACTCTCTACTACCAGTTCTCCAACGAATCGATCATCGTCGACCGCAGCAACACCAGTGCCGCAGCAAAGACCACTAATGGAATCGTCAGCACCAATGAGTCCGGTCGTCTCCGGTTGTTCGATCTGCAGGGCGATGCCCAGGAAATTGAAACTCTGGACCTTACCATCGTTGTGGACAACGCTGTCCTCGAGATCTATGCCAATGGACGCTTCGCCCTGAGTACTTGGGCTCGGTATGTATTCCTTGATAGTCGGCAACATGGCATTGGCTAATGATCTTTCGCAGTTCCTGGTACAAGAACTCGACTGACATCAAATTCTTCCACAACGGTGCGGGTGAAGTGACTTTCAGCAATGTCACTGTCTCTGAGGGTCTGTTTGAAGCCTGGCCGGAGCGTGTCTAATGTAAGAAAATAATGCGATGGGATGTCCATGGGGATAGGCTTGCTTGTATATATCAGCTGGGTGTCATGGGAAGCAAAATCTGGAGTTGAGTTAATAATTATGTAACCTAGTTAGTTCCCTGTAATTAATCTGGTTGTGCATTTCGAGATTCCTGTGGCAGTACCACCAGCAGGCTCCAGACCTGTAGGTTGCCGATGGGCTCGGGAAGCCGAGCCCGGCAAACCAACCCTGCCGACATTCTCACCTTCCGCCGGAGGCCTGGATACCATTTGCAAATGTGCCCAAATAACACTCCAATAGTTATTAAAGAAACCTTTGTACCGACGACTAACCTTGACACCCGAAGGAAACCAGCATGAAAATAAACTTATGATCGTCATGTTCACCTAATCATTAAGGTCAAGCCGTGCCGTCCGTCCACGAGCGTCATCTTCCACGACGGTGACTATGACGCACACATGAACTGGAACAAAAATCGCTCATACATATAACGATTACCCCATAGCCAGACCGGCCGATCATTACGTTTATTTTGTCCCTGTTCCTGTTGCCTGAACGCCGGCGGAACTGGATAATGACCGGAACCGATCATTGAAACGCGAAGTTCCGGCGGAACCGAACACCCCTCAACCCCATGGGCAGGTTTCTCCAGGTTTCGACTCCGGATTATAATTATCATTTTGGTCTAGTGTGTGGTAAATCCACTTAAGGGATCGCAGTTGTGGGGCTAGAATAACTATGTAGTCTTTGGTTACACTCCCTTGAGGAGTGGAGATGGATATCCTGGGGTATTTGCACGATTAGTATAAAACCACCCACGGATCCCCACGTGTAAGATAGGTATTCTTATGTGTCCATATCGTTCACTTGTTTCATATCATTAATGCACAGAAATGGCTAAGGGTAGATTCAGTCAGCCGTACTTTGGCTTGAAAGGAGGATGGTTGACGTTCTGGGTAACCGTTGCATGTGCAACGGATATGATGTTGTTCGGTTATGATCAGGGTGTTTTCGGTAAACCTCGCCTCTATTCTCTTTTCAATGTGACTAGTCTTTAACTAATGCGGTTTCCTTGAATTCAGGTGGCGTCATCGTAACAAAAGACTTCCTTGACGTACTACACCTTCACAACAACGCCAGCCTTGTGGGAACAGTCACGGCTATCTACGATGTTGGCTGTCTAGTCGGAGCCATAGCTGCCATGTACGTCGGAGAAAAATGGGGCCGCAAAAGGACCATCTTATTTGGAACGACAATCATGTCCATTGGCGCTGTTCTACAGACAGCAGCCTATGGTGTGCCTCAGATGATCGTCGGCCGAGTAGTCGCCGGTATTGGAAACGGTATTAACACGGCCACGGCCCCCGTGTGGCAGGGCGAGACTTCACAGATTAAATGGAGAGGAAAGCTCGTGATCATTGAAATGATCCTTAACGTCGCTGGCTATTCGCTCTCCAACTGGATGACCTTCGGATTCTCCTTTGTGCCTGGCCCGGCTTCGTGGCGGTTCCCACTTGCTTTCCAATTTGTCTTCATTTTCGTCCTTTACGCCACCGTCCCATGGCTTCCAGAGTCGCCTCGTTGGCTGATTAGCCACGATGAAACAGAGAATGCACAGCAGATCATCGCTGACCTAGAGGACAAAGATGTCCATGATCCCCATGTCATCGCAGCCTATACCGAGATCATCACCGCGGTTCAATATGAACGTGAACACGCCATCTCCTGGAGTGACCTCCTGCGTGGTAAAACCGGAGACCAGGGTGGTACTTCTGTGATCCGCCGTCTGATACTGGGAGCGGGCGCACAAGCCATGCAGCAGCTAGCTGGTATCAACGTCACATCATACTACCTGCCAACGGTATTAATGGAATCCGTCAAACTATCCGAAACGCTATCACGACTCCTTGCCGCTTGTAATTCCGTCTCATACCTAATTGCCAGCACGCTAGCCATTCCCAAGATCGACGGCTGGGGTCGACGGAAACTCATGATCTGGTGCGCCTTAGGCCAGGGAGTCTGCTACTTGATGATTACTGTTCTACTCCGATTCAGCGAGAAACCAGACTACCCACACCAGACCCAAGTAGCAGCTGGGGCAGTCGCGTTCTTCTTCTGCTACTATCTGTTCTTCGGATGCAGTTACCAGGGTATCGGATGGCTCCTCCCAGTCGAACTAAACTCCCTCAGCATGCGGACGAAGGGAGCCGCGCTTGGTACAGCGACAAACTGGGCGATGAATTTCATGGTCGTCGAGGTTACACCAGTCGGTATCCAGAACTTGGGATGGAAGTTCTATATTATCTGGACCGTATTCAACTTTTCTTTCATCCCTATTGTCTACTTCTTCTATCCTGAGACTGCCAACCGCGCGCTGGAAGATATCGACATCTTCTTCCGCGAGAATCATAGTATCTTCGTCAATGGGAACCCGGAGGCTATCAGTGTTGCACGACCGGCACGGTATATTGAGATGGAGCAAGCTCTCACAGACCAGAGTACCTCTATCTCGAAGGCGAAGCAGATGCTAAGTCATGATGAGGGACAGATTGAGTATCATGAGACTGTTTAAGTGATTTTCTCGTGGTGTATATTTGTGATGTTGTACGCTTTCCCATGCACTTGTGCTTTTAGCCTAGCTAGAGAGAATTAGGCAACGAATTTATGGAGTTCACGATTTCTTTAAGTTATTTCCTTACAGTGCTTTACCATGTATCAACGTCACTGTCATGATGAAAAATATTTCCCTAGCGGGTGGTCTTCACACACGCCCCATCGACGTACAGTCCCCTAAAAAAGGGTGTCACTACTTTGTACCCTTCTAACTTTCTGTGGGCGGAGGAGACTGGGGTCACGATGTGTAAGAAATAAATTAGGTATTAAATGTAAGACGAGTTCTTGTATGACTGATTGTTTCGTGGCGCAAATCTACTGGGCCTCTGGAAATTTTGTACTACCCAAGATGAACTGGTCTTGGAAAGAGAAAAGGGTGTTTATGGGTTGACTCTGTTATGATTCTGCAAGCGTTTCTGCTATAGAATATCCCACTTACTGCAATAGAATGTGCGTGTGTTGCTTCCAGTACTAGATGTGAGGAAACCTTTCCATGCCGTATCTCCAGTTGCGCCAACATTTGTAAAACTCTATCTCTCTCTTATTGCTTGTGTGTATAGTGCAGTCTTTGGGAAGAAAGGCAAAGGCAAACTGCTTAGGGCAACATGCATGCTCCCAAATATGCCACTATTCTTGCTTAGCTGCGATTGATTCACGGACAGTCCATTTACCCTATCAAGATAGCTTTTGGATAGGTTGAACTGATAGTGTAATTATGAAAACTTTCCCAATAGAGCTACTACAACTGTCGGCCTATTGCAACAAAAGGTGACATGGTCAAGGGTAGTGAAAGGAGATGTGCAAGATAGCCCAAACCAAGCTAGCTCACTAGGAGTAGAAGAGGGATAGACGAAAGATAAACAAAAAAAAATAAATAAATAAATAAATAAAAAATAAGATTATTTACCATTAACCCAAAATACGAGAAAAATCGTCTTAAAACTCGTCATCTCGTAATGAGACCCATCGGTGCAGCGTCTCGGCCGTGAAGGTTGGAAAAAGTGTGGGGAAAACAACCCAAAAATCGGGACAAAAATCGCTCAAACTCCAAACAATCATCCGACTCTTGCATGAAATTAAACCCACCATGGCCTCGGATCACCCCTCAGTTGATGATGTAGTTGATCATCGGACAAGACAAGTATCAACAGACAGTCCACGGTCAACAAGAAGCAGAAGACATCTACGATCGTCGTTACCGACTCGGGTGAGCAGTGCCTGCGAACGATGCCGTCTACATAAATCTCGGGTAAGCCGATTTTCCTTACTTTCCCTCGGCATTGGAGAGTCCTGCTAAAGACGACTGGGGGGAATATTATTATTATTAGTGTGACCCTTTTCGACCGTGCACGCTTTGTGTAAGAGCCAATGTGGATTGCCAGGCGTTGCCGGCGCAGCAGAAGGATGCTGCTCGAAAGTAAGTTGGTAGAATTCCTTCTCGGCTTCAAAAGTGGCTGATATGGATGCAACGTTGCGGGTGCAGCCGAGTGGCATCCCGACGTACGTTGAGGAATTCTCGGCGTCAGTCGAAACCCCCACGCGTGGACCAGGCCGAACAGCCGCCGGATCGTAACGACAGTCCTCGCCATGAGGTGGAAGTGCCGGACGCTAATGCGCCTGGTGCTGACTTCCTTCCGGCGGATGAGCACAGCGCCCGCTCAGCCATCGACTGCGGCGAGGCCGAGTCGGCCATGGGACTGGCACGGAAGATTTGTGAACTGGGAAGTCAACATATCGACGAACGAACGACGTTTGCTATTCCAGGGTACCGAGCAAGTACCAGTGCGCCCGTCGCGCAATCGGCCGTAGCTGGCCAACGGCTTCCCATATCCTCGATCTTGGGCCAGCCGTTACCCGTTGGGGAGTTGATGTATGAGCTGTTGGAGGAGTATTTCGATGCGATCCATTGGTTCTCACTGGTAGTGTATGAACCCAAGTTTCGCAGAAGGCTGCGCTCGATCGAAGATGGCTCTGCCTATCCATCACAGAAGCCGTTTCTCTTGCTGCTAGCGGTCATGCTCGGAATGGCAGCATGGTATCGGTCACAACGGAATCGCGACGCCGAGGACACCAGGGATCATTGGCGACAATGGAGTGCCGATCTCATAAAGATCGTCGAGGCGAACCTGGTCGAATTGATGGACCAGCCTTCAGTGACAGCCGTTCAGACCTGCATCCTCCTCGGATCCCACCATGTCTACCATGGTCGACCAAATCTCTCCTTCGCGCTATTAGGCGCAACAATCAAAATGTCTCAAGCGCTGGGCATGCACCGGGAACCCGTCCAGGGCGAATTCGGAGATATCGAAGAAAGAAAGCGAGTATGGTGGACGATCTACACATGGGACCGGTTTGCGTCCATCACCTACGGTCGGCCCTTGGGCATCAACGACAAAGACTGCAATCTCAGCATGCCCGCCGACATGTTAGAGAACCCATCCTTCACCACCCCGGGATCCGGCGACAATAACATGATATGCTATTCCGCGTACCAGCGAGAGTTAAACCGTCTCTATCTCATCGCATCACCGGCGCTAGAAGCGGTATTCGGTTCACGTACCTTTCGTTCCTCCCAACAGCTAGCCGGAAATACATATGCTTCTCTAGTCAAGCATGCCACCCAAGAGCTGCAACGATGGCGAGTCTGTCTCCCAGCTCATTTAGCATTAGATCTCGAGCGAGACTACCATCCAGACGGAGAACCAGGGTCGAGGGCACACGCGTTACAGTCATTATCATTGCAACTCACATACGACAACGTCCTCATCGTCCTCCATCGACCTCTACTCGCTCGACAAGTCGACCATCTCACCTCAACAACACGACCACCGCACGGCAGCAGCGACGGCGGTTCACCCGCATCCCATCCAGCTGCTGCATCCTCGGGCCACTCCACCCCAGGCCTATCTTTCGAAGCCCCATTCCCTACCGCACAAGCCGCAGCCAGTTCAGATCTATGGATGAATGCAGCCGTGCGAACAGCCCGCGTAACAGAAATGCCCGTGTTAGCCCAACTAGCAACGGACAGCCACCTCGTCGCCTTCCTCGCAATCAACCTCTTCAACGCTGCCATCGTGCTGGTCGTGATGGCCCTCTCCGAACCCCTGTCCGATACCGCGCAGGTCGTCAAACGGACCATCACACGCATCCTCCGTCTCCAGGACCTAATCGGGACCCGATCAGCATTGTCAAAACAGAGCACCACCGTTCTAAAGAACGTGGTAACAATGCTCCTCCGTCGCGAGTCGGAGGTCATATTCGGGCCCATCACCGCATACCCCCAGAGACTGGGACATCATGTCACGCAGGATCCGACTAGCCTTGGCCGCATGTCAGTCGAGGATACGTTGCGACTACCCTTAGATGGAACAATAGGTCTCTCCGATCCAATGGTGGGCAATCATATCCGGCCTGATCCTGGCCGGGCGGTTCGACTGAATGAGAGTTTGACTACTGTTCACCATGGTAATTTATAATCTTCTTTCGCAAAGTTAGATAATCCGATGCTAATGTGATATTTGGGTTAGTTCTACCACCTGGGAATGACCGCTCCGTCAATATTAACCCCGGTGAAAGTCATCAGACTCATCAGGCGCCCAATGAAAATACCGAGTCACAATTCCCCTTACAGGTCCCGATGGACTATGGTTGGGATGGTGCTGGTGCTGTCCCAATGGGGGTGGAAGACCCTTATCTAGGCAATGGTGAAAGTGGGATGTATTGGTTATGGGATATGACATGGGATGGGATGGGCGGTTAAGGCATGAGGAATTCTTTTGATTTTATATTCTGTAATGTACAGCTCTATAGATCCTATCTCCACTGTATATCATCCAAGCCAACGGATAGGTGCTATACTGAAGTTTGCTTTGCAGCCTCGACATCAATGTCCGGTCCGTAAATCACACTCTTGATACCCCCCTTACCAGCGACATGCTTGAACGCCTCCTCGACCTGCGAGAAAGAGAATTCATGAGTGACCAACCCATCGACCTGCACTCGCCGCGAGTTCAGTAAGCCGATGGCCAGCTTGAAATCCCCCGGTCCGTACCGGAAGCTACCCTTGAACACAGCCTCTTTGTCACAGATTTGCCCAACGGGTAATGATAGGTTCGGTCTACCAAGTCCGACTTGCACGAAGGTTCCACCATGCGCCAGCGCATGAATACCACTGTTGATACAGGGCTCGGCACCCGAAGCATCGAGGACAACATTAGCACCATCGATTAGTCCCGCTGTAGCCGCGAGGGCATCGGCGTTTAACTCGGGGGACTTCTCCGTGCTCATCTGGTAGGTATGTGTAGCTCCGTACTTCCTTGCCGACTCGAGTCGAGCAGCCACGATATCCACGGCGACCACCGTCGACGCACCGAACGCGCTCGCAACAGCGCAACAAAGCAGTCCGACCGGCCCCGCACCGAACACAATGACCGACTTATCCTGCAGATCGCCCGCCAGTCGACATCCGTGTACTGCGACCCCCAGCGGTTCGACCAGCGCGCCATCACGTAGCGAGATGTGTGCCGGCAACTTGTAGCAGCATTCAACCGGCACGCTGTAGTATGTGCACAGCGTTCCATCATATGGGGGAGTTGCGGCAAAACGCATGTCCTTGCACAGGTTATACCGACCACTGCGACATGGGTTGCAGGTATTGCAGGCGACTCCGGGCTCAATCGCGACGCGGTCGCCAACTTCAATGCCGGATGCTTCGACGCCACAGGCTACGACTATGCCTGAAGACTCGTGGCCGAGAATTATGGGGTTTTCAACAACATAACGACCGATGCGACCGTGTTGCCAGTAGTGGACCTGTTCCATTGTTAGTTCTTGTGGGTTTGAGGATGGCTGGGTGTGTTGGCTGCTTACATCGGAGCCACAGAGACCGGTAGCGACAACTCGCACAATCACATGTCGATCAGATTCTAATGAAGGTCTCTCTCTATCTTCATAGTAAAAGGAGCCGCCAGGGCGCAGCACGGAAGCTTTATTGACTATCTGCGAGATTGGTCAGTGGATGCAAGAAGATCAAGATTGATCGACATACGGGATGAGTATCTGTGGTCATTTTGCTCCCTAAACTCCAAGCACTGTATTCGAGAATGAATCTGGAAGAATGAAAAGTCAAGATTTGAATTGCATGATTTTCAATCGCTGAAGGGCCTGATTGAAATAAGTAGTGTAGTATGTGTACTACGGCTTGATCACGGTTCCGGCGGAACATCCACCTTGGCCTTCGACCACTTCGGTTCCGGTTTTCCTAACCTATAGCTTGGTACCTGCGGGGTTGTGGGGGAAATGGGGAACCTAGTATGAGCTTTTCTTTCTGGGCTTCGGTTCCTACCGCGGATCCTTTACTTCGTACTTAGTTGGCGTATGTATGCCTACTTGTCTCTCACTGCGCACAGAAAGGAGCCATCGTACTCGCCAGATTCATTCAATCTCGCGTATATTTTTGAAGACGCGACGAGAGTAACACCAAATCATGATGCCGAGTGATTCCATTCTATTATATGTTGTTTAATCGTACAGCTTTTTATACAAGGACCATCCATTTAGGCCTTGGTGTAGCGCAGGTAGGGCTTCAGCTCCCGGACCTCGCCGAACTTCTTCTTCGCATCCTCAGTCGACACGGAAGGGGGCACAATCACGTCCTCTCCAACCGTCCAATCGATGGGAGTCGCAATGCCCTTCTTATCCGCGGTCTGCAGAGCGTCAATGACACGCAGCACCTCGGCGGAGTTTCTGCCAGTCGAGGCCGGGTAGAGCATGGTCAGACGGATCTTCTTGGCGGGGTCGATGATGAAAACGGCACGGATGGTGAAGGGAATGCCCTTCTCGGCAATATTGTCAAGGTCCCGCTGGTCGATCATGTCATAGAGGAAAGCGACTTTACGGTCGGGATCGGCGATGATGGGGAATTGGACGTTGGTGTTGCCGATCTCGTTGATGTCTTTCACCCATTCGCCGTGGGAGTCAAGTTTGTCGGCACTCTGTAGGCAAAAGGTCGCATTTGTCAGTCTGATAACTTTTCAGCATCGCATGGTATTCACGCCTAGCTCACCAGTCCGATCATCTTGACACCGCGCTGGTCAAATTCACCCTTCAATCTAGCAAAGGCGCCAAGCTCAGTTGTGCAGACAGGGGTGAAGTCGGCGGGGTGAGAGAAGAGGATAGCCCAGCTGTCGCCGATGAACTCGTGGAAATCGATCTCGCCATGGGTGGTCTGGGCCTTGAAGTTCGGAGCTATGCCAATTATCAGCTATGAAACTTCATGGAATTAAGCCATCCGTACCAGTGGATCCGAGACGCAGTCGGGGCTGCTCTTGGGGAATGTTGGAGACGAAACGGCGAGCGATGGGCTGCGCCAGAGGCTGAGCGCGGGGAAGCTTGGAGGCGAAGGAGACCCTGGGGAGGGCAGCAGCCCGGGGAAGGGCAGTGAATGCTCGGAAGCCGGCACGAGGAAGGATAGATGCCATTGTGAAGTGTGAAATTTAGAGTTGAGAGGGTCAATTGAGGTTGAAGTTGGGAAGAATGTCCCAAGAATTAATTAATTAGATGGACATTCAATGGTCTTGAGCTAAGCTGCTAACTTGCCGATTGCGTGATTGCGTCAAGCTGCAGATCCCCACACTATTCCCTTTTCGGTCGGACTTGGCACGTGGTGTTATGGCCTCAGGCATGATTTATATTCACCCCGGTCCTAGAAAGATGGCAATTGTTTATTCTAACTTATGGATAAGGACTACTATGTCAACATCTCAAAGTACCTAGTCCTCGGCTCAAGGTATCTCTATTTCGTTGAAGAGCAACGGCATGTACAGGAGAACCTTTGTATATATTCCTTCCTGGGTGTAAAGATGAAATATATACATTCACCAGTGCTAAAAACCAAAAGGAAATGTCACAGCCGACATCACAAGCATCTTGGCCGGTGGGCATTCCTGAGATCCGCCTGCATCTAACAGATTTGAACCCGGAAGAGCTCACGGAAGAGGCCAAGGGGTGGTTGCTAATTCGTACGGGTAGGGTAGAGTTTGTGGAATTGCACACTCCTATGATGATGAAGTTGCATTGACGGTTCAAATCACTTTCTGCAGGAAGAATCCCAGCCCACGTCAACCCCCGAACATGGGCTGCGTCACCGGCGAGCCCTAATTGAGGAATGGGCCACCGCCAGCCAGGAGTTCCGCGAGGTCAGTACAGCTCCCGATTTTGTTGGGCTTTCTCTCTCGCCTTTCCTCAGCTTGAGAATGAAACAAAACATTGAAATGCAAACTGGCAGCATAGTCCTACCATAATCGTGCCGCAGGATACACCTCGGCTCTCGACTACCCGGCCATGGTACTCTCGCAGCTCACTCCAAGATCCAACAAACGCTTCTTGTGTCTGCCCCCCGTGGACCGGCAGACCCATCCCCGCAACTACATCCATCTCGTGAGGTTCCTGATCCTGCTGTACGTTCACCAAGACGAATGGACCGGGCTACACCCCTTCGATCTCCATGGGGCGGGCGACGCTCCCGGCTGCCACATCCCGGAGCTGCTTGGCCCAGGCTCAAACGCCGCCGCGCCTACCACAGCGCCTACCACTCTGAGCGAGATCCTTCCCGCGCTGTACCTCGCCTCGGCCGATTTTCACGCCCTCTCCATGACCCGGGATGGCACAGTGGTGTTCGCTGACGGGCCGGACCTCACATGGTTCGTGATCGATGCGCCGGGGCTGGTTACGGGGCGCCTCACTCTGGTCGAGTTTGGCTCCAACGGCCAAGCCTGTGTCTCCACCCTCCGTCGACCCTGGAACATGGGCCAAGCCATGTCCTTTGAGCAGATGCTGGGTAAGTATCTCAGCGAAATTGCCGAGTCGGGCATCGGCGGCCCACCGCAGTATAATGAACCGTACGTTCTCTCTCTTTCCCCAGAAATCCTGGCTGGTTTCCCCCCCTTCTTCTAACGAGAAATAAAGATTGGATATGGACCTTCCCATCCTCGAGCTCTTAGAGTCAACCAGACGAGCCAACAAGTTCCTCTACCCGGGTTATGGATCTCAGGACATGTGGGTCCGCATCATCGAGCAGAGTGCGCCCGGATATCTGGAACTGGAGTCCCAAGGGAAAGAGGTAGAATTCGAGCTGGATGATCTCCTAGTAATCAATCCTTGATGCTTGTTGTTTCTGGTACGCACACAAGTTCGCTCCGTGGTTGGTGCGCTTCTCCTCAGTTTCGGTTATGGTTTAAAACCCTACTTATGCTCCGAGAGATTCGAGCCAACAGAATTGTGCATTATATTACTACCCTCAAGGCAAAAAGAACATCATTCCCAAATGGCTTTCTTCCCCCTTGATTGACATTGTTTAATCCACAATTTTTAGGCGTCAATACGCTTTTCTCGATTACAGAGGAATGTAAATGACAAACTGTGCATATGCAAATATCAAATCAATATCACTCGACTAGTGGCCGAGGCTCAGGATACTTTATTTTTCTTTATTTTAGTTTATTTTATTGTATTTTATTTTTGCTCTATCTTTTTATCTACTTCTCTCACTCTCATTCTCTTGTATCTCCCAAGGGAGTCAGTCCAACCCAGAGCTTTCAGTCAAAGGGAACAGAGTCCAAAGTTGCATTTCTGCCAGCCTGTCTGTCAGCATTCTCGGACTCCTTACTGACATAGTCGTTTGATAAGTTCGTTTGATGATCGTGTATTTCTTGGCCAATTGATAGATAAGCTTTGCTATTATCTTTAATATCGACCAGCCCTAAACCCTATCGTGGCTCCAACAAATGAAGTAGTAGTAGTACTTTCACGTTGCTCTGTGGCGGATTAAATGTCCTCGATTTTACTTTCCACTTAGATAAGCTTAATTAAATAACTAGCTATCGAGTTCCATCCTTCCCACGTCAGCCTCACACACACGAGTAGCCTCACTACAGTTATTAGACCAAGCCGCGGGATATCTAGGGTTGAATGACGTCACAGGAATATATCGTAGGCAGCAAAGTAAAAAGACACAAAGGAACAAAGACTAGACTGTAACTTTTGTGGGTCGCCCTTATTGCTTATAGCCTTATCGGGCTAACCTCCGTGCAATGAAAGCACTATTTGGGCCTGACTGTTCACATGGCTCCGTCTCGGCCGGGCCAGATTCAGTCCCGTCCAGTACTTTTTAACACTATTATACTATCATTACTACTTAAGTAAAGAGACAGTCGGACACCTGAACTGGTGAGATCGACACTGCAACTTCCAATGACATACTCCGAATTGCCCTTTACAACGCAAGAATTGAGACTTGATTTTTTTTTCTAAAAAAAAAAGTAACACAAAAGTCATGTGAGGCTAGGCAGCCAAACCTCAGCCTCACAAATGACTCAGGTTAGCCTGAGGCGGCCGATGAGGCTGAACATGTATTAATACGACTTCATTGTCACCACTCTCCTCATCGGGTTCTTGTACCAACAACCCACTTTGTCAGCCGCTACACGCCGTGGGTGGCCGTGGGAAATTCTCCCCGCCCCTCGTCTTTCCCACCATGGAGCCTTCGTCATCGTTCGGGAAGTTCTTCTACTTCTCATATTTTGCCGTCGGTTCTTATCTTGCGAAAAGCCTTCTGGACCAGGTGGGCAGCTTACCGCTCCATTTCTTGTATTCGACCGTCGAAGTACAATCGCACGACGATGCCTACAACTATCTCCTGTTTTGGTTAACGAAGCAACGGTTTAATGAAAGCAAGAATCGCCTCATCGCGAGCACCTCCCTCAGTAGTGGCCTGGATTACTTCAGTGACGACTCCGACGATGGTGAGTTTGACGACATGCTGGATGCGGAAACCTCCACCGACACCGAATGGAAGGCATCGTTGTCGAATACACGGCAACTGCTGTGGTCGCCCTCCGAAGGCATCCACTATTTCAGGTATGGCGGTCGATGCCTGGCACTCACGCGGCAGATTGAGGAACGCGGGACCATGCTCTACACGCGCACCGATAAACTCCGCATCTCATGTCTCGGATGGGATGCGTCCATTTTGAAGCAGTTGCTGCTGGAAGCTCGCGTAGAATACTCACAGAAAGAAAAGGGCAAGACGGTGATTTATCGCGGCGCGAAGAGATCCTATGACAATGACTTCTACTGGGCCCGTTCGACAGCGCGTCCCGCCAGGCCATTGTCCACCGTCATCCTGGACCACGAAGAGAAGATCGCTTTTATCCAAGACGTTCAGCAGTATCTCCACCCCAGCACGATGCGATGGTACAGCGATCGGGGCATCCCATACCGCCGAGGGTATCTGTTTTATGGCCCACCCGGCACGGGCAAGTCGAGTCTCGCCTTCGCGGCGGCAGGGTTTCTCGGATTGAACGTGTATATCCTGGACCTGAATGCCACGCAGCTCACCGAAGACGCGTTGGCACAGCTCTTCCAAGAGTTGCCCCGCCGATGTCTAGTGCTCCTGGAAGACATCGACACGAACGAAGTGACTAGTCGACGCAGTGATGAGTCGAAAAAGAAGCGAAAGGGGAACAACAAGATCTCGCTCTCGGCCTTGCTCAATACGATCGATGGCGTCGCAGCGCAGGAAGGCCGCGTGCTCGTCATGACCACCAATCACCAAGAGAATCTGGATCCAGCCCTCATTCGGCCGGGTCGGGTGGATTACCAGATCGAGTTCAAGCTGGCCAATCGCAACCTGATGATGCAGATGTTTCAGAACCTGTTTCGAGACGTCCTTCCGAGCATTGACTCTCACCTGGAGGACAGCGAGACTGACGCGCTGCTGCTAACTTCGACTGCCGAAAAGGTCCCTCTGCTCCCAGCCCCCGACCACGCCCTGAGCCGTCCTGAAAGTCCGGATGTGGATATGGAGCAGCTGGCGGCCACCTTTGCCGAGAAGATTCCCGAGCTCACGTTCTCGCCGGCCGAGATCCAAGGCTATCTGCTGTGCCACAAAAGCTCCCCATTGGATGCCATCGCACATGTAGAATCCTGGGGAGAGAAGACACTGGAAGAGAAGAAAAAGAAGGATGCCGAAAGAGAGTCGCAGGAGGCCGACAATGATAGCACAAAGGACAAGGCTAAGAAGGATAAGAAGGGGAAGAAGGGCAAGAAGGGTAGGAAAGACAAGAAAGCAAAGGAGAGCAAGGACGAGACCGACGAAGAGAAGGAGGAGGGATCCTCTAGTTCAGAGAGTGAATCGGACAAAGAATCATCAGACGAGGAGAACGAACAACCAAATGGAATGTACTAATATTGAAGACTAGAGGATGTGGAGGGCTTCAATTCATATCGGGAGCAATAGTTGGCAAATACTACGAGTAGACCAATACAGCAGAAAAGACAGCCATTTGCGAACCGTAAGAGATACCATTCCTTTTCATTCTCCCTTAATCTAGTCTTGTGCATCCACCATCACCCGGGTACTCTTGATCATCGAACACCATTCAACTTCCCCAGGGGCCTCTGAATGTTACTACTAGTTCTGAACGGAAAAAAAGCCTCGTTAGGGGCACAATACACCCCGGACCAGATTGGATTCTAACATGTCAATACCAAGGCTTGGTCGCACGGACGGGCTTACGCAAGATCTTCACCAAGGGTAAGGTGATATGAGCTGGCGGTCCTCACAGCCACGTTCATCAGGTTCACCAATCCAGGTTCAACAAATGATGCAAGCAAAAACAAGAGCGCTGCGTTGGGCCAAGACAGGTTAGTGTCGATGCCTCAAGTTGGTAAGGCAACCCGCCAAGCGACACATCCATCTGCTTTGGGACTAACGCTACACGTGAGACTAATACCGTTCCCTTTTCAGCAGGCCACCGGGCACCAATCAGGAGAACTCCTGCTCATTTCCTCCCAAAGATCTGCATTGTATCGTCGGCGCACAGCCCTACTGCCGAGAACTGTAGGAAAGGCAATCCGACAATGCAACATTTAAGCTCCTCCGATAACGAGGCAATGCTGGCAGTCTGCATACGTCATGTAGATATGAGACTCATTCATCTCTAGCTATAAGAAGAGGGCTATCAGATAGGTTATGCATCTAGGCCGAACAATTTCAACTTGATCGGGACCAACACCCACATATTGGAGATCATTATGCGTCTACTACATTATGCTCTTCCCCTCGCTCCTCTCTGCACTTCTGGGGTATTGGCCCAATTTCTGGGTCCAAGCTACCCGGCCCCTCGAGACCTCACCAGCGATTCCAGCCGCGTCGCCGCCAGCTGGAAGAAGCTAGACTCAACCCTGAAAGCGAGTCTTAGTCGTCGCAATGCAAGTGAGAACAGCGAAATATCCCAATTGAAAGATTTGACTTTCTCCGTTGGCATGTTCTCGACCCACGACCCCGTAGCCCAGCAGCATCTCCAAATTCACCACACTAGCGCCGAAGTCGCGAATTCCTCAGTGGGAATAAACAAAGTAGATGGAGATAGCATCTATCGGATGGCTAGTGTCTCGAAGCTTATTACAGTCCTTGCGGGGCTCTTAGAACTCGACAGCAGAGACTGGGACCGGCCACTCACCGACATCTTCCCCGAGATGGCGGAATTCGTCCACGAGAAGTCCACTGACTTTCAACCCGTGTATGACACTCAGTGGGATAAAATCACCCTCAACGCAATCGCGTCACAGATGGGAGGCATCCCCCGTGGGGGAAATTCGGACTTACTAGCCAGCTACGTTATCGCCAGAGCATTGAACGCAACTGACCCGGCCGAAACGGATCCCACCTTTTTAGGTCTCCCCCCTCTAAACGAAAGTGACCTCTCCCTCTGGCAAGCTTGCTGGGGGAGTAACCGACCTTTCTGTGCTGAGGTCCCTTATGCGGAAGCGGAGGCTAATGATTTCCCCGTCTTCCTCCCCTGGGGAAGCCCACAATATGCCAACAATGGATATATTTTACTAGGCATGGCAATTGCGAACCTCACCGGCAAGTCCATCGATCAAGTCTATCGGGAGAGCATCTTCGAGCCTCTGGGGATGACCTCTTCTCTCAGTGACCCTCCGGCCGAGAATGACCCGAACCGTGCGCGCTCGGTCGTTGCAGGACCTATCGAAGGATTTGCGATCGATGCCGGCGTTACTAAAGCCTCCGGTGGGTTGTTATCGACTACCAACGATCTCGCAAAGCTTGGCGTGGCCATTCTGAATTCCACACTCCTTCCGGCGGATCAGACTCGCAAGTGGATGAAGCCCGGTACCCATACCGCAGATCTGCAATACTCGGTGGGGAAACCCTGGGAGATCTACCGCTACGTCCATCCGGCCTCGGGAATTGTCACGGATATCTACACTAAGATGGGCGACTCAGGCAACTATGGGGGCCTTCTGGCATTCTTCCCAGACTTTGACGCGGGATTCAGCGTCCTTGACGGAAGTTCCCTTACTACCCGGTCTGCATCGGCTACATACCTGATGGACTTGGTCATTGACGCCGTTCTTCCAGCCTTGATGGATCAAGCCGCTCTGGAAGCCCAGCGCAACTATGTTGGAACGTACCATTCCTCCGATCCCGGACTCAACTCATCTTTGACTTTGGCGTTGAGTCCGCCGACGCGCCCCTCACCCGGTCTGGTAGTCACCTCCTGGATCAGCAACGGCACCGATATCATGCCATACTTGGCATCAATTCTCGGTGGCAAGGACACGAGACTAGTGCCTACCATTTCTGATGCTGGGGCCACTGGAAAGGTGGCGTTCCGCCCATACACCCCAACGACGGAAACAGCAGTTGGATCACCACAAAGACTCGTATCGCGACTGTATGATGTCAACGACCTGTATCTACTCGATACTACAATCTACGGTGGCCAGAGCCTGTCACTGCTTGTGTTTGACATCGACAAGGACGGACGGGCTGCGGCGGTGACTCCTGCAGCGTTTCGAGCCACATTGGAAAGACAGTGAGGCTGTGCATATATCGCACCCCATTGATATAATACATCAAAAGGGATTCGCCGCGCAGAAAGTGGCGGCGGGTTCTAACTACGAGGCAACTTCATGCTGTTAATATGTCTTCTTTTTTCCAGTATATAGAATTTCTCTCGCTTTGTTCACCTCTATCACTAAAGGTAATTATCTACTCACTTAATCCTATCAATACAATCTTCTCCAAATATCTACTTTTGACTTCACATTCGCTAGCTAGGTAACCCGGTCTGATAATCTTGAGCTCTAAATGGGGCTCATTTACTGGAACAATTGTATTACATTGACCTCTGTAGGCCTATCTAAGAACAGGACCCAACTCTTAACTTCTAGCCACTAATCTAACTTCCTGTCAGTCTGCCTGCCTTTGATGTTTCTTGTCTACGTATCTTTACCTACTTGACAGGTCTTCTACCCCGAATAGTAAATATTTGTAACAAAATACTTTGGAAAGAGTTCATTATCTTAACTTTCTATTTTATTCTTTTAATAGTACCCCCATCCTTTTTCACGGTAAAATCTTAATAAAGATTAATCATTACTTAATCCTAATTGTTTTTTAATATACTCAAGTATTTCTATGATGATGATAAGTGGTACTTTCAAGGAAATATAGACCAAAGGCTGCAGGATGTATTTCATTACCCTTGCCTATTCTCACCGAACGGCGCTCAAAGACTCGTACCGAGACAAGATATAGCTTTTTTTTATAACTGTCGAAAATAACTTGCCATAGATGTTATAGTGTATAGTGTGATCAGTGGAAGCCATTAATCAAGCCTCTCTGGCTCGCCCCCTAAACCAAACTCTCGCTGTCATCATACTGCCTCAGTCCATCTAAAGAGATGAATATTCACATGAAGTAGCTCGTCACCCCATCCCCAGGTATCTCCAGAGAGCGTCAGATTAAACGATTCACCCTCTAATTCCGTGAACGAAATTGTTGGCTCAGTATTATCAATCTTGCCAGAGGCTCTGGTTTCATCATTTCCTGAAAGGTTGTCGGGAACAACACCCTCTTGTATTCTCTCCCGGCTGGACGAGTTGACACTATCACTATCACTGGAACGATGCTTGCAGCGGTTGATATCCTTAGAGATCAACCAGTTCATAATGTTCCGTCCAGTTAATCTGCGCGTTGTCACGAACGTTACATCTAAGTCAAGGGTATGTAGCTTGGTTTCAAAACACCAGGGGAGTAGTTTGTCTTCGAGACGACGATCTTCCAGTGCAAAGTTGCTCAGAGCTAACTTTCGAAGGCATGGAAATGATGCCCAGAGCATAGATGAGAGAAAATGTTCTTCCTTGTAGACCCGTAGTTCGAGCATCTCAAGACGCCGGGTATAAAATCCTTCATGCCAATCATGTAGCTGGCTACTATCATTTGTATTATCGAATGACAGCGATAGTTTTCTGAGGGAGCGGAGGTGCGGCAAAAACATTTCTTTCTGTTCCTCACTGTCCAAGTATGCTCGGAGGTCAATCCCGTTGAATGGTCGACGGGATGATGTGGGAGGTGGCGGTGCATCGATACAGTAGGATTGTAGTTGTATATCCGAACGACAGCCGTAGTTCAGAAATATGGCATGAGCGCGATTACTTTTGTGTCGAATGTCTTGGAGAAACGCAACTAGGTTGGCTTCTGCTTCTGGATCTTGTATACGAGACCTGGAACAGTAATCAAGATAATTGTAAGCATTTTCCTCTACCGGACCCATCTGTAGCATCCGCCATTGGCGCATAGCAGGAGATTCAAAGCATGAGCCATGTAGTCTCGTTGGTGGTAGTTGATGGGTGGCTGACCGGCACCTATGGGGTATCGTCATCCATCTTGACATCAGCTCGGTGATGGTGACATGTTTCAGTCGCGGGAACAGGGGGAGTGTCTGGTACAGAGCTCCTAGATCTATTCCCTCTTCCCAACCTATGTTATAGTCTCGAATGATGCGGCTGATGTCGTAAGGATTCTTGGAGTGACGAGCGCCAATTGCGGGACGTCTCTTTATTTCCATGGAGACGTCCCATACCAATTCTTCCACACATGGCGCAATTCGAGTATGCTGGGACATACAACCCAGTACCCATATGTCCATTCTATTGAATGAGATATATACACGGCTGAAAAGATGGCAGAGAGGTGAAACAACCAAGTCATCAAAGTCTTTACACGTCAAGCGGAGACACTTGAGAGAATACCGCGTGAGATGCTTAAATATACTCTCTGCACACTCAGGAATCCGAAAGACGGCGATAACCTTGTCTGGGTTTGGGACATTCATGATCAACCACAAGAAGCAAATTTGTGACTCTATGGAGAATATAAGTGAAGGCCATTAGGTTTATTTGAAGAATCTGGGGTTTATAAGATAAGCATTGTCTGTATTAGGGCTTCCCCGGATTCCTAAGGCAGCAAGGGGGTTGATTAGGCAGACTAGGCACCCGTCAAGTCTTGCGAACGATTCAACCTGCAGTGTTCTTTATAGCCGATTGAATAGTTACACTTGCATTGAATGACTTTTTCTCTCACTGCCGGTATGTATAGAAACGCTGCTTTGATTTATTCTTGTCTTGTGAAATGTGACATCAATTCCTTAGAGTTTTCTAGATTGTGAGAAATTTCTACAATTCAGGGTAGAAGACTTGTTAACTAGGTAGGGATATGTAGGCAAAGAATATCAAAGGCAAGTAGTAGAGTCTATGAGATAGAAGGACTGATTTTTAATTCGTTAAACTATCACTTGTTTACTGAATTATAGCTGAAGACTCAAGAGATACAATTATATGTCAAGGATAGTTGTAGAAATATGGGGAAGATATAGTACTATAGGTAAAGCTCAAAGCCTTCAGTCTGAAAGTCTTTCACATTGGCTAAATTCTCTCTATAAGGAAACTCTTCTTACTCTTAATATCCTCGAGAGCTACAGTCTACAAGACTTGCCGCAGACGTGCCGCTGCCTAACCTCTCCAACTGACCAATCTTACAGAGTACAGCTTCAATAATAATATATACCAAGATCCTACCAGACAACAGACTTTCTTTGTTATTCAATATTAGAAGGCGACACAGTAGCGGCTATCTACCGATAGATATATTTCCTTCCCTTTCCAAGCTATAAGTTTGCTAATCTCCACACAGCAGTTTCTAAACCAACCACACAGAGAGGACAAAAGTTAAAACTAATCCCAGAGACCATAACAGATATAAAAATAGAGACAATATTTCAAATTCACTGAAGCCTAGTTCAACTTAACTGGTAAGCGCCCGGTCACCCAGACTGCTCACACCGAAGGCTCTGGTGGAAATTTTGTGTATGGAACATATGTATGCCTTGATACAGATAGCAGGATGATCTCTCCGGAACACGCTGCAGGATAATAATTCATATTGGACAAATGCCATTCCTTACTGGGTAAACAGCGATCCAGGCACGGCGACGTGGATCCAGTCATATCAAATAAATGTTGAGACAGGTCATTTCGACCAGTCGTCCCCATACACGTAATTCTAAGCGACAGCCTCTTGCCCCACTCGCTCAAAACAAATCTGTTAGAACTACAGCATCTGGCCTTACCTAACCTTTTTTTTCTTTTTTTCTTTTTTCTCGAATTTCAGCTAGCCACAGCGCGACAAGATGTCCGTATTGTTTGCCAGCTGGGAGGATGCATGGAGGAACCGTCAACGAATCATAGCAAGAGTGCCAATGTATGTGATGTGCAACTAATTAATATTGAACAATGATCTTCCATGTTAGTCTATACCCATCTATTAGACTTTGTGATGAGTTTCCTAAGGGTGGAGCGCAAATATTTAATATAATTCCTAGTGGTTCAAATGTGCTCGACGTCCCTCTTTGTTCATGCCATACCAAACCACGTACTTGCGGGCGCCTTCCAGAATGATTCACTTCTATCCGAACTGCACGCTCCCTCCTACTGCTGGTACGTTTGTGGCAGCTCCTGATGTCCGGGGAACCCTGGACATAGTTTGGAGCTGTGGCTCGATTCTTATTCTCTGCTGCTGGTCCATCTTTCATCCAAATATGCCCCCTCAGTTCAAGCCCACACAGAAACGCTGGCAGAGTGCTGGACGAGAGATATTCCTCTCTTTGCAAAAGCTGAAGTGGGTGATTACTATCTTGGTGGCTCCAGAGATGATCATGACCAAGGCAATGCTGGACTTGATCTCTGCCAAGGCGCTCCAAGTGCCCTTGGAACAATTCGCAAAAATAGATGCTGTTGATTGGAGTCTTTCACATACATTCTTCGCCAACATGGGGGGATTTCACATTTGTTTCCCCCCGGATGACACGCCCAAGAAACATGACCCAGAGACCAGCATCATGCCCAGCCCTGACCTTCAATCTAGTCATCCATCACGAGGGACAGAGGAACCTAAAATATCACTGCCTAGTAATGCAGGAAGAAGCATATTGGGTGATAATAGAGCGTCTGGCCGGGGTATCCGTCTTCCTGTACCAACCGACGAGACTGGAGAAGAACCGAACCTCAGCGGCTTCGGCAGCATTCGGAAGCGATATCGCCAGAGGATCCATATACTTACTCGTTTGTTGGGAGAAATGATGTGGGAACCCCACAGCCAACATACAGCCATGAGTAACGAAATACTTTCTCAGTTCGGCGGTATGGTTCGCGGAGCAAGTGTATACAACTCATCGTCTATCGAGCATTATAATCTTCTCGCAATCGAAGGTAACGTGTGGGTTTTGAATGCACCTCAGCTTCTGATGGCTCGCCATTATCGTATTATTGAAAAATTACCAAATGTTACATGCCGCGAGATCAATGACAAAAGCAAGGGTGATGTCCTTATCAAAGCCCTTGCCGTGATTCAGATTATTTGGCTGATTGTCCAATTGATACTGCGATTCGCGCTCAATAAATCAGCGTCTCAACTGGAAATCATGACTGTAGCCTACGCAGTCTGTGCTTGCATTACCTATAGTATGCTTTTCCACCAACCGCAGAATGCAAATACACCAGTTGAGATTCCTGCGCGTATACTCGACTGCACGATCACTCGACTTAAGTGTATTCTTGAGGTCGGGCCCTTGCACTTCCTCCCGTTCCTTGATGTCCAACTCCCTTGCATCCCATATAATTCTTTTCCATTTGTTGCTGATCCACGGAACGACGACATTGTGAAAGTCAGCCGCAAAACACAGAACTATATTTACTTGGGTATTAGTCTTGGCGCTCTTGTTTTTGGCTGTGTTCATTTATTTGCGTGGAACTTCCCATTTCCGACAGACGTTGAGAAACTTATATGGAGAATCTCTTCGTTTCTCACTGCTCTGTTGCCAATGGCTCTCAATATGATATGGTTGATGGCAAATCATGGCGACCGTGCAACAGATATCACCAAACCATGGTATTTCACTTTGGCGCTGATTGGCATAGCGATCATTGTTGTATGTCGAACTTTCATTGTTGTTGAGGGAATTCGGTCTCTGTACTTTCTCTCCCCTGAAGCGTTCTCCTCGACTTGGGCTACAAATGTACCCCATGTTGGGTAAAAAACCAGCAGGGCAATAGCTTTGGTACTATTTGCTTGCTACGGATTGGATGCCGAATCAGCCAGGGGTGAACTTCAACGCCCTCCTCAGTCTGAGCAGACAAGGTTACCAACAATGACTTTGTTCGTCACAAAGGATGGGTTGTTTTTGAATGACAATAGAGTGTGGTCCGTGGGTTGGGTTTGGGGTTTAAGATTTCATACCCTCCTCTCCTCCCCCAACCCAGCGCCAGGCCAGGCTTTTAATAGGCTAACCCACATCTAGACATTGCCAAAACCCGCGGGTTGGACCCGATTGTTTTTTGGCAAGTTTCCCATTGATAGTCTTAATATGTGGGTTGGGTATAGATTTAAATCTTAAATCCATAGGGCTTTAGTAGATATCTATGGGGCTGGGTATTTATAGTATTCGGCTGTATTGGGGATGGATTGGAGTCGGATAAGGGTTAATCCAGGTAAGTCTCGGGGCTTCCATTGGATGCTTGTAAAATAAACCCCAAGCCTAATTCAACCAAAACATTTATCCCATAACAATACACTTACGCTCAGATACAAGCAATTATGCATAGTATACCATCCCACTGCAACCATCTCATCATCGTCTGCTGTCATGCCATATACCTTGGTGGACCAACACACGGCATCTCTGAGGATGAATGGTAAGTCTCTACTCTACGGCTTTCTATCTCGTACTGCAAAGGGTAATTGATTTTATGCTGTCGCTGTGCCCCATACCCACCTATTACTTCCGAGTACAAGTGTATATATACATACAACAACTTATAGACATACCTAACAACAAAAACACAATAGGCTCATAGAACCCTTTCAAAAGGGAGAAACGCCTACATTTACAGCTCACGTAAAAGCTGGTCTAGAAGCGTTGGCAAATGATCCAGCTGCATTGCTTGTTTTTTCGGGGTATATATATCCTTACTCTCTTTTCAACTGCTTGTGTTGCCCGGATTGTATATACATTGTTCGGGTTGAGGTGTAGAACACCACTAACGATTTACGACATCAGAGGCGCAACAAAGAAAGATCGTACGAGTTTAACAGAAGGAGAATCTTACCTGGTACGCAACCTCCCCAAGATACAAAAAAAAAAAAAAAAAAAGGCAGGAGACACAATATCTAAACTTAACCCACAGACCCTCGCCCAAGAAAACAACTACTTCTCCTACGCCATCCCGCCCGCCCAAATCATACCCGAAACACATGCTACCGATTCCTACCAGAATGTACTATTCTCTCTACTCCGGTTTAAATTCTATACGGGTGTCTACCCGTCGCGGGTGACGGTCATGACGCACGAGTTCAAGCGGAGACGGTTCATGGAGTATCATTTTCCTGCGATTGGGTTGGTTCCGATTGTGCCGGGGTCTGGAGACGAGGGTAGAGTCGCTGTTGTCGGTATTAATCCGCCCGAGGAGGTGACGTCTGAGGCTTCTTTGATTGAGGGGGAGGAGAAGAGGGGGATTGGGTTGTGGATGAGGGATCGGTATGGGGTTTTGGGGGAGTTGAAGGAGAAGAGAGTTAAGAGGGGGTGGGTGGAAGGTATGGAGGAGGGTCTTTTTGTTAATGTGGGATTGGAAGAAGTAGTTGAGGAGCTGGTGAGGTGGAATGGGGGTATGGGCGGGAATGAGTGGTTTTCGAGGATGGGGGAGTTGCCTTGGTATTAGTATTGGCGGGATACTATGGGATCAGGGTATTTATAACGTGATAGTTTAGATATCGTGCGATTTCATAGATGTTTTGGAACCATGTTAGTGATGCATATTCATTAGTCGTTACTGATATGCTGCCGATGATAAAACACGAAACACAAGTAGCACCGAAATATGCAGAATTGAGCCTATCGTCTTCCATCCTGAACGCCTTCCGAAAACACCGCAATCGATAGTAGGGTAGTCTAGTCAGCAAGACGATAGCTGACCAATGTCTCTACACGATGGTTGTTCGTGCTGAAACTCCTGAGCTGGACCTTCTCTGCGTTCTTGATCTCCTTGGCGTCACTATCACCCCATTCGACTGGGACCTCTGAGTCGGCGTCGGCGTACACGAGGACGTTAAATGTGCAGTCTCCGTCGAGGACAGGGAGGAAGGTGACCGAAGCGGTAATCTGGCGGAAAATTGCCTGAATTTCTTCTTGAATTTCTTTTTCTGTTTTCTCAACCGGAGCTTGAGGGTCGGCGTTCCTACAAGAAATTAGCGGATGTATGTATGCTAAGGATCAGAATGGCATACTCTGGGCCAGCGTTTTCTTTGTCACCAGAAGCCTGGGACTTTGTACTCTTGCTGCGTTTCCCGAATATTTCGACCTACAATCTCCCGTTAGCCCCCGAAATCTGTACCCACCACATGGGAGAGTCTCTTACATCGAATTGCCATCTCTCCACGTGCTCCCCAGTTTCCTTGTCTGTGATGACTACAACAAGTTTGGAGATCTTGCCTCCCATCATCCACTTATTCAACTGCGACATGATCTTCTTGATGTAGGCCTTGACCTGGTCGTCGGAAGTAACTGGGTCCGTCAGCGGATGCGAAGAATAAGAAACGTCGGGCCAACTAACTAAGCATGTTGAGGCCATATTTCTTAACACTGTAATGAGTTAGACACAAATAGTCAATCACTGATTATCCAGAAACTTACGTTGTGAAGTCTTCTGGAGGATATACGCCTCGTTGGAACCTGGAGATCAGGGTCAGTGGAAATGGCCCTATATGATTCACCTAAAGCGCGGGCTTACAGGATAGAGTTGATAGAATATTCAAACTAATAAAATTAGTATGTCTGGATGACGAACAATAGGTGGGAGCCTTACGAATTCTGCCACGAGCTTGGACGACCCTACGTAGGGATGAGCTCCTGATCTCCCTTATAAACTGCTCGTGTTTGATCCTCACCTTTCAGGGACAATTTGTGAACCTTAGACTTGTCTTTCGTGGCTGACATGGTGAATAAATTTGACGGTAATGGATAGATGCGTGAGTTGAAGGCGTCGTTGTTCCTGGCGAGAGAAGTGGTGGAAAAAGAGAGAGAGCGTTTGTTTACTCCGATAGTCGCCGCAGCAATTAATTTAATTCGATACGTCGAAATCGACCGCCTGCCAATCGTCTTCTCCGCAGAGCCGCACTTTTTTTGCCCGCAAAACTAGCACTTCCAATTAATTCCCACTGTCAGCGTGCGAGACATTTAATTCGACAAGAGACAATTCCCATGCCATTGCAGACCTCCCAATGCGAGGATGCCTGCAGTTAGCCAGATGGCTGAGCGCAGGGCCGAAATGCCCGGCGGCAAGCCTTCCCAAGGCGCCATCCGGCCTCTATAATACCATCCGGTCTTTCACTACTTCGGCCCAGCTGGCATCGCGAGCTAGAGCAGCGGCTAGCAAACCCGCCTCCGATCTTGAAACCAGAATCGCGCAGATCCCGATCGACCGATACCGTAACTTCTGTATCGTCGCGCACGTTGACCATGGGAAGAGTACCCTCTCCGACCGGCTACTCGAACTCACGGGCACCATCCAGCCGGGATCGAACAAACAAGTGTTAGACAAACTCGATGTCGAACGGGAACGAGGTATCACTGTGAAGGCACAAACATGTACGATGATATATAACCATAACGGAGAGGATTATCTGTTGCATCTTGTTGATACACCAGGACATGTGGATTTTCGTGCAGAGGTTTCGCGCAGTTATGCCAGTTGCGGAGGAGCATTGCTTCTGGTGGATGCCAGCCAGGGTATCCAGGCACAGACTGTCGCAAACTTCTATCTCGCTTTCGCGCAGGGCTTAGAGTTGATCCCCGTCATCAACAAAGTAGACTTGCCATCGGCCGAACCGGAGAAGGCTCTCCAACAGATGAAAACGTCGTTTGAACTGGACACAGAAAATGCGGTGATGGTTTCTGCTAAAACGGGCCTGAATGTTGAAAAATTGCTTCCTACTGTGGTGGAGAAGATCCCTGCGTATGTATACCATATTTAACCACTACAGTAACTCAGTGCTGATTGTACAATAGGCCTGTCGGTGATGCTCAGAAGCCCTTACGAATGTTACTCGTCGACTCCTGGTATGATTCCTACAAGGGTGTTATCTGTTTAGTTCGAGTCTTCGATGGCGAAGTCCGGGCAGGAGACCAGCTTGTCTCGTTCGCAACGGGCATTAAGTATTATGTCGGTGAAGTTGGCATCATGTACCCCACCGAGACCTCACAGACCGTTCTGCGAGCTGGCCAAGTCGGTTATATCTTCTTCAACCCCGGTATGAAACGGAGCCAGGAAGCTAAGGTTGGCGATACATATACCAAAGTTGGTTCTGAGAAAGCTGTGGAGCCTCTGCCTGGTTTCGAAGAACCCAAGTCTATGGTTTTCGTCGCTGCCTATCCCGTGGATGCGGACCATTTCGAGCACCTGGAGGATAGCATCAACCAGCTTATGCTCAATGACAGAAGCATAACAGTGCAAAAGGAATCTTCCGAAGCTTTAGGTGCAGGTTTCAGACTGGGATTCCTTGGGACTCTCCACTGTTCCGTTTTCGAGGATCGTTTGCGCCAGGAGCACGGTGCCAGCATCATCATCACGCCTCCTTCCGTGCCGGTAAAGGTAATATGGAAAGATGGCAGCGAAGAGATTGTTACGAGCCCTGCTCGCTTTCCCGAGGAGGATGATCTGCGATCTAAGGTAGCGGAGATCCATGAGCCTTACGTGCTTGCCACCCTAACTTTCCCCGATGAGTACCTTGGAAAGGCGATCGAGCTGTGTGAAGCGAACCGAGGCGTGCAGAAAAGCCTTGAGTACTTTACGTCGACTCAAGTAATTCTCAAGTATGAACTGCCTCTGGCACAGTTGGTCGACGATTTCTTCGGAAAGCTCAAAGGATCTACCAAAGGTTACGCTACTCTAGACTACGAGGAGTCTGCTTGGCAGCCAAGCAACATCGTGAAACTACAACTGTTGGTTAATAAAGCCCCTGTGGATGCTGTGGCGCGAGTCGTCCACTATAGTCAAATCGAACGACTGGGAAGGAAATGGGTGACAAAATTCAAGCAGCATGTCGACCGACAGCTCTTTGAGGTGGTCATCCAAGCTGCTGTCGGACGCAAAGTCATTGCAAGAGAGACTGTCAAGCCGTATCGGAAAGATGTCCTGGCCAAGCTCCATGCAAGCGATGTCAGTCGACGAAGGAAGCTCCTGGAGAAACAGAAAGAAGGCCGGAAGAGGCTCAGGGCTGTCGGAAACGTGGTGATTGAACAAAAAGCGTTCCAAAATTTCTTGTCGAAATAGACTGCTTCGCGAAAGACTGTACATTATGACTCGTTGTATTATACCTCTTCAGACCATTTTATTTATACACAGTATCTTGGATATTACAGCCCGGCACCTGAGGTCCAATGGATACCTAGCTATTTAATATGATTACCCGTTTTGGAACCTTGAGCATTTGAATGTTTACGTAAGCGATGTAGCACAACATTGATTGATGCTGATTGGACGGTGCAGCGGAGGGGCCTGCGGAAGCTTTCAATTTGGCCGCAGAAAAGTTTCGTCGCCGACCCCGCCGCGGTGATGTCTTGCAGTTTCTCTTTCATCCGTGTCCCTGACCTTTTGGATTGTGCAACTGTCATTCACACGGTTTAGCGGGGTGCTACTGTCCTACTTATACCTTGGCAAGCCCCTTTTTCGGTTGTGCGCTAACCGCAGCGCTTTACAAAACATCTCTTTGAGTTATTGCCTCCCTGCCATGTTCAGCTCTTGATAGGCGTGATGCAGCCTCCGGAAGGTGTGCAGGTCGACCTGGGCAAGGCCCAGGTCATTGACCGTGCTCCTAAAGTTATCAAGGAACTAAAATTTGGTGTTCTGTAAGAACCCTGGCCGGGGATCGCTTGTGGGTTGTTTGATGACCATGGCTGACCCTTTCGCGCGTGACTCATATAGGTCCAACGATGATATTGTCAGCCAAGGTGTAGTCGAGGTCTCCGACCGGAAGTTCTTTGACCTCGATCGTGATAGGTCGGTTGTTGCCCATGGCCCCCTCGATTCGCGCATGGGTGTATCGAGCAAAACCGCATCATGCCAAACATGTGGTGGTGCCCTTCAAGTCTGTAACGGTCATTTCGGCCACGTGAAACTCGTCCTGCCCTCGTTCCATGTAGGGTATTTCAAGCGTGTCATCACCATCTTGCAGGAGATTTGCAAAGAATGTTCGCACATTTTGCTCCCAGAAGGAGAACGCCGTGCTTTTCTCCGTGAAATGCGACGCCCGGGTTTGGATAATTTGAGGAGGTTACAAATAGCGAAGCGCATCAACGAGCGTTGCCGTAAGACTCGGAATTGTGATGTGTGCGGTGCCATCAACGGTGTAGTCAAGAAGGCTGGAACAAGCGCGCTCAAAATTACGCACGATAAATTCCGTGCCTTCAATGCCTCTACCTCTATGAAGAAGATCCCGCCCCCTAGCAAGATTGTTTTCGATCGATCGTTCGAGGAAGCTAGGAGCCATAATGGGGAAGTTGAAAAACATTACAAAAAAGCGCAGGATGATATGAATGCCTTGCGTGTTCTGAACCTCTTCAAGAGAATTTCCGATACGGACTGCGAACTGTTGGGATTGGACCCGAATGAAGCCAGACCCGAAATGTTTCTCTGGCAGTATATCCCTGCACCCCCTGTGTGTATCCGTCCTTCCGTAGGCCAGGACGCTTCCTCCACCGAGGATGACCTGACTGCCAAGTTGGGTGACATTGTCCAGAGTAACATCAATCTTAAGAACGCATTACTCAAGGGTGCCCCCGTTCAGACTATCATGGAATGCTGGGACTACATGCAGCTTCAGATTGCGGTCTATATCAACAGTGACGTTCCTGGCTTGAACAAGGCAGACTTGGGAAAGCCTATACGAGGTTTTGTGCAACGACTGAAAGGAAAGCAGGGACGATTCCGTGGTAATTTGTCTGGAAAGCGTGTTGATTTCTCTGGTCGAACTGTCATTTCGCCTGACCCGAATTTGCGAGTCGATGAAGTCGCTGTTCCCGAACTAGTGGCGAAGAACATGACTTATCCCGAGGTGGTCACACGGTACAACAAGGAGAAGCTGCAGCAGAGAGTTCGGAACGGAACCAAAAAGTGGCCAGGAGCGAACTACCTTGTCAAGAAAGGCTCAACCTTCAAGACCTTCCTCAAGTACGGTAGTCTCAACATGATTGCCGATCAGCTGCAAGAGGGAGACGTTGTCGAGCGCCATATCGAGGACGGTGATATTGTGCTTTTCAACCGTCAGCCCTCTCTTCACAAGCTCAGTATTCTTTCCCACTTCGCCAAGGTCCGCCCTCACAGAACTTTCCGGTTGAACGAGTGTGTCTGTAATCCATACAATGCCGATTTCGACGGAGACGAGATGAATTTGCACGTACCTCAGACTGAAGAAGCGAGAGCTGAAGCTATGGAGTTGATGGGTGTGAAAAACAACCTGGCGACGCCTAAGAACGGTGAACCCATTATTTCCGCCATCCAAGATTTCATCAGTGCTGCGTACATCTTGAGTAGTAAGGATAATTTCTTCGATCGGCGCTCGTTCACGCAGTTATGCCTCTACATGCTTGGCCCGGAAACTCGCTTCGACCTTCCTCCACCCGCAGTGCTCAAGCCACAGATGCTTTGGACCGGAAAGCAAGTTTTCAATATTCTCATGCGTCCAAACAAGGACGATCCTGTGATGGTCAACTTGGATGCTGCATGCAGAGAGTACAAGCCCCCGAAGGATGGCCGCCCGAAAGATTTGGACCCGAAAGACGGGTGGCTCGTGATTCGTAATTCGGAGGTGATGTGTGGTGTGATGGACAAAGCTACTATTGGTTCCGGAAAGAAGGACAATGTCTTTTATGTCATGCTGAGAGATTTCGGTCCTCCAGCAGCAGCAGAGGGCATGAATCGCTTGTCGAGGTTATCCGCGCGTTGGTTTTCAAACATCGGTTTCTCCATCGGTATCACAGACGTCTACCCAAGTGAGAAGCTACTACAGTCAAAGCATGACTTGGTCGAAACGGCATATGCACAGTGTGACGAAGTCATTGCCCAATACAAGGCGGGTACCCTGGAGACATTCCCTGGATGTGACGAGTTGCAGACTATGGAGAATAAGCTCTCTGGTATTCTCAGTAAGGTCCGTCAGCAGGCCGGTGACGAATGTATCGCCCAGCTCAGCAAGTACAACTCTCCTTTGATCATGGCTACGTCTGGATCCAAGGGTTCAAGTATCAACGTGTCTCAGATGGTTGCCCTCGTCGGTCAACAGATTATTGGTGGTCAACGTGTGCAGGACGGTTTCCAAGATCGAACTCTGCCTCATTTCCCGAAGAATGCTCGCCAGCCTCCTTCGAAGGGTTTCGTCCGCAACAGTTTTTTCTCTGGATTAGAGCCTTATGAGTTTATTTTCCACGCCATGTCCGGTCGTGAAGGTCTGGTCGATACGGCCGTCAAAACCGCCGAAACTGGTTACATGTCGCGTCGTTTGATGAAGTCCTTGGAAGATCTCTCTTCACGGTATGATGATACTGTGCGGAACTCTTCCGGCCATATCGTTCAGTTCCAGTATGGTGATGACAAGCTGGACCCCGTGGATATGGAGGGCAAGGCGAAGCCTGTTCATTTCGATCGGACATTCATTCACTCTGAAGCAACCACCTATGATAATGACGAGCGCAGTTTGCAACCCGCAGAGATCATGGAAGTGTGTGAGGAGATGCTCTCAAAGGAGCGCGCTAAATTGGTCCGGAAAGATCTGCTCGAGGTTGAACTCGGCTACATGGACCGGTCTAACCACGGCATTGACCAATTCGAAAGTGCACGCGACTTCCTCGAGTCTATCCAGCAATATGTTTCCACAAAGGCGGACAAATTGATCTCCCGAGGCGGTGACATTGATCCTTCTGATGAGAGGAGTCAGCAGGGCTTGAACCATACAGGCAAGTTGACCGAAACGACGCTCAGGACCTTCATCTCTGCATGTTTGATGAAATACAAGAAGGCTCAGGTGGAGCCTGGTCATGCAGTGGGTGCTGTTGGTGCCCAGTCTATCGGTGAACCCGGTACTCAGATGACTTTGAAGACTTTCCATTTTGCTGGTGTCGCTGGTATGAGTATCACTCAGGGTGTCCCCCGTATTAAGGAAATTATCAACGCTTCAAAGGAAATTAGTACGCCGGTCGTGTCCTGTGAACTGGTAACCAAGGATAATGTCATTGCGGCTCGGATTGTGAAGGGACGTATCGAGAAGACATATCTCAGGGATATCACCCACTATGTCCGAGAGACCTGGACTGGCAAAGAGGCATACATCACCGTCAAGATTAACTGGAAGACCATCCAAGACTTGGCGCTCGAATTGAAGATCCATGATATCCTTGCTGCCATCAAGAACCATAGACGCTTTAAGTCCGATGACTTGAAGTTCCGTTGCCAGCGGTCACATATCCATATCCATATGGATGTGGATCCTGCCAGCAAGCTCGGCCTTTCGAAGACGGAAATTGCCGCGACGAGTGCTGATCCTTTCCTGCGTTTGAAGCATCTCAAGCGCCTACTTCCCGACATCCAGGTTCTCGGTCACCCTCAAGCCTACCGTGCGATTATTCGGACGGATGACACGTCGACTACCAACACCCTCCTTGTGGAAGGATACGGTCTTCGGGCATGTATGAACACAATTGGTGTTGACGGTCTTCGCACATCTACGAATAACGTGATGGAGATGCGTGAAGTCCTGGGTATAGAAGCCGCCCGGACGACCATTGTTCGTGAAATCAGTGAGGTGATGAAGGACATGGACATTGATCCTCGACACATGCAGCTTCTTGCTGATGTCATGACTTACAAGGGTGAAGTTCTGGGTATTACACGGTTCGGTCTTGCCAAGATGCGTGACTCTGTCCTTCAGTTGGCCTCCTTCGAGAAGACCGCCGACCATCTGTTCGACGCTGGTGGAGCAGGCCGTACCGACCTTGTCGAGGGTGTCTCGGAGTGTATCATCATGGGTAAAACGGTGTCTCTAGGAACCGGTGCCATGGAAGTGGTCCGTCGGATGAATTTCTTCGAAGGGCAGATCGGAGCCAGGAAGACCACCTTTGAAGACACTTGGAACAACGTCTGCGAAGCTCCCCTCAAACCGAAGAAGAAAGCTCGGGCGTGATAGTGTAATATTCAAAAGTGCTAATAGGTTTGGCAGTTTGCTACTTATAAAAGTGCATCACACGGCGTTGGATATATCAGTGTGCATCTGTCTTTTTGGCTGTTCATCATGTTTTGCGCATTAGCGATATTCAGGTAGTGGTGGATGGGATCGCCATCCTTGTACTATTGACTACGTGTTATTGTTACCATATGAATCAAACGATGATATGTATTTCATAATCGGCCTTATACTGTGTAGTGTATAGTACACTGTAGTGTACAGCACCTGTGTAGAGAACATGTAGGGAATCACTTACCGAATCGGGTTATATTAACAGATGCGCGCCCCACCCCAATGATCTCATACTAGTAGTTAGTACGAAGTACCTTTAAGACTCAACCCAAACCCCCCATCTGTACCTCTTCACCTCCAAATAACCCCTACCTACACAATAAACCCTGCATAGTAAATAAATATGACATCCCCTAAAACCCTCCAATCAACCTACCGCCTACACTCAGGCCACGAGATCCCCATCCTCGGCTACGGCGTAAGTAAACCTATACATACCCCATGAACCCTTAACAATAACACCCCGCAAAGACAGTCACTAACCAAACCCCCAGGTCTACCTAATGTCCGTCCAACCCTCACCTCAAAGATGACCTTAATACTAATCAAAGGAAAAAAACCAAAAGCTCCCCTTCAAAAACTGAAAGCCCCGTCCTAGAAGCCTTCAGCACCGGCTACCGCCATGTATACATCCTCCCCCATCCTCTTCCAAAATAACACATAAAATCCAAAGACTTAACAGTAAAGATAGGTCGACTCAGCAATAATGTACCGAAACGAGAAGGCCTGTGGCCGCGCAATCGCAAAGTCAGGGCTAGACCGCTCCCAGATCTTCTTTACGACCAAGATCCCTCCCGGGTCTATGGGGTATGAGAGGACTAAGCGGGCTGTCGAGAGTAGTCTCCGGGAAGCGGGAGTGGATTATTTCGATCTGTAAGTTTTCCTTTTTTTTTTTTGTCCCCGTATACCATATAATCTTAAGCAATCACTACATTATAGAATGATAACTAATGCTAGAACAGGATTCTAATCCACGCCCCCTACGGCGGCAAAGAAGACCGTCTAGGCTCGTGGCGAGCACTCGTCGAAGCCCAGAAAGCGGGCAAAACGAAATCAATCGGTGTCTCCAATTATGGCATTCACCATCTTAACGAACTAGAGGAGTACATCCAGCAAGGAGGCGGCGGGGCCATCGACGTCGGACAATATGAGATCCATCCGTGGTGCGCGCGCGAGGATATCGTCGAGTGGCTTCAGACGCGGAATATTGTTGTCGAGGCTTATTCGCCGCTTGCGCATGGGACTCGCATGGGTGAGGCTGTGTTAAAGGAGCTGGGGAAGAAGTATAATAAGTCGCCGGCGCAGATCATGATTCGGTGGTGTTTGCAGAGGGTGAGTTTTTCTCTTTTCTTCAAGTTTCGTTTGGCTGTTCTGTTCAGTTCATTCTGTTATTTGGTGGTGTTGGGGTTCGGTGGGCTAATGGTGGTTGGTTGGCTTGTAGGGTCTTGTGCCTTTGCCGAAGTCTGCGACTCCTAGTCGGATTAGAGAGAATGCGGAGGTGTTCGATTTCGAGTTGGATGAGGAGGATATGAAGAGGCTTTTTACGGGGGAGTATGACCCTACGGATTGGGATCCTACACTTGATTTTGATTAGGTGGTCTGTTTAGGGTTGTAGGGGTAGAGGTAGATCTATATAAAGGGTAAATCTATGCTATCTTAGTAGATTTATATTGCCAATCCGTATGTAATATATAGTTTGTTATAGTTGCGATTGATTATGAGGGCATGAGGATGTGATAGATTACCGTAAACGGAAAGGCAAGGGCACCACCACCCGCGGGGCTGCTTAGATATGCTTAGCAATTCAACGGCACTCACTGCCCGAAAGTTTTCCCTCCCCGCGACAATCTATTCACACCGACCCTTCCCCCAAACCCCCCCCCCCCCCCCATATTGCAACCAGACTATACCCTATCCCTATCATAGTCTGTCTGCTATCCATTCAACAGCGACCATGAAACTCATCCTCTCCACCTCGTAAGTGGCGATAAACCCCCTGCGGCAACAAAGATTCCCCCTCCGCGAAAAGAACCAACCCCGCAGGCGCGCAAACCCCGAATCTACATACATACTGACACAATACGGGGCAGAAATCTTATGACGTCCGGAGGTCACACTGTCATCCGACAGGCCTCGACCGAAAAATCCAACGTGGAGCTGATTAATTCGCTGCGGTCAAATTTCCAGACGGCGCAACAATTATCTTCGGCCGAGACGACAACGACCCCGCGGTATCGGGCTTGGACCCGGGAAACCGAAGACGGCCTCTACATTCCGGCGATTGATTTCGCGCAGCGTGGGCTGGCAGAGGAGAAGGCGCAGTACGATATTACGGTCAAATTGTTCTATTTGCCGGGGATTCCGGCGTCGCGACGATGTGCGCATACGAGGGAGGCAATTGATTTGGTCTTGAAGGAGTTACATGTGGATTCTATTGATCTATTGATTGTTTCTTTCCCCGGGATTTTGTTCGATGCGGAGGATGATAGTGAAGAGGAGGTGGAGTCGGATACTGGGAGTGAGGAGCCAGATGACTTTGACAGCATGATTCGCACATGGAGGGTGCTCGAGGATCTGCAGGAGAAGGGTATGATTTCTCAGCTGGGTGTGGCGGAGTTTGGCAGTGAGAGACTCGCCCGGTTCCTGCCGCATACGAAGGTCAAGCCCTCTGTCGACCAGATCAACCTCAAGGACTGCTGTGTCGTACCGAAATCGTTGATTCTCTATGCAAAATCAGAGAATATCCAGCTCCTCACCCACAACGACTGCATGGACATCCTGCCCATCGGTACCACGCGGGAACTCCTTGGTCCGGGAGAGAAGGGCGCCGGTATTCTTGCTTCCACTCCGGATGCAGACGACGGTATCCAAGGTGATGTCGAGCCGCAGTGGGTGGTCAAGTATACGGCTGTTGTCAAGGACCGCGGCGTGGTCGAGAACAAGGGTTATTTCGCACTCGCCGATATGGGAACCTGCGTCAAGGCTCGTCAAGAATGATCGATCCTCCTTTCTCTCCCTCCCTCGCCATTTCCCCGTCTGTCTATTCCCAGATTCCCCCATCCGAGGCGTACCTCATCTCCAGCATTGTGACGATAAAGCGTGGCGTTTGTCATTGACGATGAATGAAAGCATGATTCCTCCCGCAAAACTTCTGGATCGTAATGCCAACTCCAACCCATAACCCATAATCCCATAGCACATAAACTCAGAGACGAAAGTAAATAAAATTCACCCAATCATGCTCCTCTTGCGCCCTCTCATCCTAACATCCTGCAACCTCTTCAACGTAATCGCAGCCCCCTTATAACTATCCTTATACCCATCAAGCACTTCCTCAAAGAACTTCTCAGCCTGAGGATGCGTACTGCCAAATGCCCTCTCAAGAACATACAAATCGACCGCGCGATCCTCCTCCGAAGAACTCTGCCCTGCCAAGCCAAAATCAATCAAAACAACATCCCCTTGCATGGCCGGACTCTCCCCAGCCCCAGTATCGACATCTCCCGTCCTAAGAATCAAATTACTCGTCGTCAAATCCCCATGAATAACCCCAGCCTTATGCAACCCACCAACCACACTCCCAATCCCTCTCATTAAACCCCTAACCTTCTCCTCCTCCTTCCGCAACTCCTCCTCACTCAATGAACCCCCAAAAGCTTTCATAAACGCCTCCCATCTCTCAAAAACAACCCTCACAACCAATCCCTCAATCCATTCCATAAGCAACCACGCGCCCCCATTCCCATTCTCCCCACCCTGTCCTTCCCAATCCAATGCCAACACAGCAGGGACATTAACCCCCTCCCGAACGAGCTTCACCAAACACCGCGCTTCCTGGAGGATGCGCTGGCGGGTCAATCGGCGGTCGAGAATGGGGTGGCGGTAGGGTTTCGAGGGCCGGATTTTCAGTGCCGCGGGCGTGTTGGTGTTGAGGTGGATTGTTTTGTAGAGGTGGGCTTCGGCGCCTTGTGTGAGGAGCGTTGGTTGTGGGGTCGTATTTGTGAATGGTTTTGGTAGTGGGGGTGGGGTGTAGGGTTCTTGGGACATTTTGGGCGGTTGGGTTGGGTTGAATTGAGCCGGTGTGTTGTTTGTTTGATTTTGTGAATTGGATTGGTGGTTGCGATTGTGACGCTGAGGTTTGGTTGATATGATGGTATGGTTGATGTGGTGAGTGCAGTGAGGGGTGTTGGAAAAAAAGTTACCGGGTTGGAAGGTTGCTTGGTGGGGGTGCCTTTGTTGCCTGAGGGGTGAGGCATCAGTATATAGTGGAGGCGTGTTGGTGTACGGAGTATAATGGAAGGAAATGAAGTGTAAGGGTGTGTGTACTTTTGTTTATTCTTCTAAGCGCTAGGTTTAGAGCATATTCCCTAGATTATTATTTGAGGTTCTACGTTCGTCAACCTATACGACATTCGTGATCTATCCCCCGGCGGCGAAGTAGATGAAGCCCTAAGTCATAGATAGTCTGCGGCAGCATCCAACAGATTAGATCACATCCAATTATCACATCTGCAGATTGTAGACTTAGATATTGACTTAGTATGCAACCATCTATAGAAAGAAGACTTAGATGTCTGGTTTAATTCATTAGATATGAAGACTATATTATCTGCCAGAGCGCTCGGCGGCCGAAGACAGATAGCGTTTAGTTTCAAATCTATCTGCCGATCATTTCCAGAAAAGAAGTGAATAATTATGGGGTATATTCTAAGTTTCCTCTTGGCTTGTACTGCTATTGACTACTCATTGACTATTAATTGACTATTTGGTGACTATCTCGTGACTGACTATCGATCGGCTGAAAATTTTCACCAATCTCTTACCCGAAAAGGACTCGAGGAAAAGATAAGCAGCGCAAAAGAACTCTAGTTTTCAGCGCTCTCTTTAGCGAATTGGGAACCTATTTCCAGCTGGCCTATCTTCGCTACTTCTATTGGACAACTCCCAGACCTCAAATGGGTTGATCTCCCACGAACAACAGCAAAAGATGAACGATCTATTGAAATCTTAAATAAAAAAAAATTATGACAACCCCCACGGAGCACTTCAATAGCTCGATATGATGATGGAAGATCTATGCTAACTTCTCCAAATTCTCTACCCAGACGTAAAAGGCTAAAGACATTCACTACTGAATTAGCACTTCTGAAGCCTATAAAAGGACGGGTAGGCCCTGCCAGAGCCTTGCGTTTCAAATTCTGTGATCATAATCAGCTGTATCATTCAGGCATTCTTTTACACAAAGATATCTATATTCTTCTTCTGCCCATATTTGGAAATCCGAGTTTTCAACTCTAGCAAACATGCGGTTCTTCTGGCTCCTCTCCTCATTGCTCGTCACTGCCACTATTGCAGCTCCATTGACACCGGAGGAAATGGGTTGTCCTCCTGGCGGTGGAGTGTGCACGAATCCTAATGGCTACTCAGAGCAGAAAATAGCGGAAATGGCCGTCCAAAGGGCAATCCTGAGACTTGCAAGCGCGACGGGGACCAGCATGCAAGATCTTGTAAGTGGTAGCAGTATCCTTGAGTTTCAGGTCTTTAGTTGTTTGACTACAAGCTGACGAATACATCAAAAATAAATAGTGTGCTCAACTTGGTAAGGACAAAGTCCTTGAAGGAATGAGGAAAGACCTTCCAGCCATTGTTTCATTGTGCAAATAATTCCATCCGAAGGATCTACGTGTCTTCCGGCCGCTCAACAACTGCTTTATCAACGCTTACTTGAAAAAGACGGGGGTGGGTTTTAAGGCACTTCTATCGCTAAAGGAACATTGAGTGCTGATGCTGGGAGTGAAGGCTAGCTGGCAATCGTACCTAGGGATACATGTTCTACATGTGTATCGCTATCAACCCATTGCTCGGTTGGGATGCGGTGTACTTGTTTTAATGGGCCTTCTCTCTTTTGCTTCCGTCAATTTGTTTATAACCCCTGTCTCTCCATCACAGGGTTCAATGCCATGTAATCTACGAATTTGATAACTTAATATCTATGCATCTCTGTTCAACCAGCTTCTTCATTGTCCTTTGACCTGTCCTTGGACGATTTATAGATACCCAGGATTTAACACAACAAAAGACCAGGACACAGGGACAATCCACTTTGTTCAAAAATATTCCATAAAACAATGCCCACTAACACAAACCATCTTCTCTTTGTGCGTCCTCGAATAAAAGACCCATCCCGTTCTAGCCACAGTATGTAGCTTCTAGAGCTCAAATCATTCTTTCTAGTTGTTGTTATATCTCAGTCAGTTAAATCAAGGACATAATGGGTTCTCCAATCAGTAAATTGACCAACCCCTCAGAAATGGGGCAAAAGTGCAAGTAGACTACACCCTCAAACTATCTCATCTCACAAACAAGTTCTGATCTGACAACAGGCTACCACATTCGTTGGAAACAAAGAGGAAAGCGCAAGGTGTCTTGTGAGAGATGTACTTGAGGGACTCAAATGCAATGGCTCCTTACGCGCCGAAGGCTGTTTATGATGTTATAATGTTAGACTCGAGACTGAGACTCTGGACTACCACAATCTGAGCGTAGAAGAAACTGTAGGTATATATCCCTCCGTGTCAGCCTACATGGCTGTATTGACTAAAGACAGGGGAAAGTCAAGGATATAGACAGCGTCCCAGATGTGCTTATGAAGTTTATTGAGGACAACTTCAAGAAGATTCTTATTAAAAGAAAAATGGCTAAGCTGACTCTTGAGCTTGAAACGGTGAAAGCCGCAAGGTACCAGAAGGAGAAGCATCTTGATCTGATCTTTCTGACAGGCCTTTGGTCCATAGGGTTGCTGGTGGTTATGTTGGTCCTGTACTTTGCATCTTTCTTGAGTGTTCACTGGGGTCTTTTGAATCCGTGTACTGCTCATCAGCTCATAAATCCTTTTGCTGACATGGCGAATACCGTTGGCTATCTAAAATCTTCGTGTGAGCTCGTCAATCTAGTCAGTCAATAAACTTGTCGTGACTCGAATTTCCGGGTGTAATAAAGAACGCGACGAGAACAACATGGCGGTGTCCATGTATCCCCATTTATTGTACTATTATTTATCATAGGAGCCATGTAGTAGTATATCCTTTGGACAGAAAGTTTACTGAGAGAAATTCGATCCTCGCGATGTTGGTGTTGATTGGTGGAAGGAACGATGTCCAAAAATTAATATATACAAGTAAACGATTATTACCATGCAAAAGTCTATGCAACGCAATAGATAATATGCAAGACGAGTTGGAGCAAAGCAAGCGACTAGGAAGAGTGAGTAAGAATTGCAAGCTGGGAGATAGTGCTACACCGCAAACTCCTGCTACACTAGAACGGTATTCGCATGAACGAGATAAGAAGCGATATATAGCGCGGGAGGATTGAATTAACTGAATTGGACGTAGTTTGCTTTGGTAGTGATTAGTCGCGGTATAAAGCCAGCAATGCAGAACAAAGAGCTTACCTGGGAATTGGCCTTCGCGTCCATCGACACGGCCAGTCCACCATTCGTTCTGGTTATCCGTCCGTTGTACAATCTCGATGACATCTCCCGCCGAGAAACTGAGATCACCATGTGCTTGCGCTTCATAATCATACAGTGCTGTGACCGTTTCCACCGGTGCGGCGAATCTGGCTGGCTTCGGCTTCGGGGGCGGAGGAGCTGGCTTCGATTTAGATTTGGCGGCCGCAACAAAGCTGCTACTACTCCCACTTGTTGCAGCAGAATAAGGAGGGGGAGGATTTTCAACGACATCGGGATCCCTCTGCCGCGGGGAAAACTTATTCTCCTTTTCCAACTTGTCCTTGCCAAATTTCGAGTTCTGTTGACGGATACCCTTGGTCTTGAAGTGAACAATGGTCAACTCTTCAGCACGTTCCTTAACATCGCCGCGTTTCTTCTCGAACGCTTCCTCGACATCCAACGTGAGATCGAAGTAGCCAATGTTCATCCCCTGCATCTTTTCATGAAGAGTGTAGAAGACGTTCAATTGCATGTAGTAGAACGACTGGAATAGTGGTCGAATGAATTCTGCTTCGAGGGCAAACAACTTCGGCAGCTCGTCCTTGAGCAAGTCGTTGTAATAGTTATATTCTTGAGTGGCTTGTTCCACATCGTTTTCAGCCTTATAGAGAGCCTTTTCATCCTTGAGAGACTTGTCTTTCTTGTCTTGGAGCTTCTTGAGGGAGGCCCTATGCCGATCATAATCCAGCTTCTTATGGTCTCGTTTCACTGCGACTTTGCGGATCACTTTAATAACCTCCAGCAACTGATCCGCAGGGCTGATAATGCGGCTTTCAATCATTTCCAGCTCGGGCGCGAGCGATTCCTGGAGTTCGCGTACAATTGCTTCGTATTCTTCACAAGCCTGGATGCCTTCGGGGTTGCCTTCAATCGTATACGAGCTTGGATCTGATGCGCGGCCGGAGATCGGCTTATATAGTTCTGTCATGGCCTTGGAGAATTCGATTTGGTGGTTTAGCATACCTAATAGTCCATTAGCGAGACACATTAGGCCATCACGGGCCCTACAGAGGGATGAAGGGCCGTACCATTAATGGCATCAAAATACTTCTTTGATTCATCGTGCAGTTTTTTAGTCTCCGTTTCGAGTTCCTGGAAACGCCGCTCTGCATCGCTATAGACTGCGTCCTTCGTGTGTTCGCCAATGTTGAATTTGGCCTTGAACTGTTGTGGCGCTCGGACAATGCTCTTCTGAAAGCCCTTCAAACTCATGTTGGATTCTGTCGCAGGCAGCGAAGACTCCGGAAGATATCGGGACAACCAAGGAGAAAAACACAGACGTTCACAAGTCAGCCGTGAGTGAACAGGTAAGAGGTATAATTCAGAGAAGTTGACAGTGAGAGAGAAGGAGGCACGGCGGAGGTGGGGGAAGTAATCTTTCGCTCGGCGCTGTGCTTTGGGGCTTGTAGGGCGGCGGAGAGCCGGTGACGGTTAGACTTCAGTTCGTTTGGCTCGGCGCTGTGGCTGTGCTATGACATAATACCTCCTTCTCGGAGAATAGGTCGCTAAGCTACACTTTCCTTAGTGTAGCTATGCCGGGTTTATAGCTAAAGGAAAGAAATATAAGGTCGGTAGTTCCAAATAACAACAGCTTTAACACTAGCTATTTTTCTCGTGAGTGTGGATATGGTACATTGGGTAGGCCTCAAAAAGGTGTGGCACAAGCGCCAGGTCAGCAATGCCGAGTTAATAAATACACGCGGATCTCGGGGGTTCGTCCCTGGGTACTCCGTATGATTAGGCACCAGAGTATCCAAAAGTTGGCACGACAGGGCTGAGTGATTCTCAGGATGAACTGTTTTTCCTTTCCCTTCCCTTCCTGGTCCTTCCGTGGTTTGCATCATTTGCATCATAAGTACTCCGGGTTTCGAATTTAACTGCTTTGAGAATTCCCCGCAATAAGTTAGTGACACTGGAAATCCTTCAACGTGGAAAAGAGTGGTTATGGGTGCAATAACCATATATGGGACTTTTCCGCGGAGAGCTGCAGGTTTATCCGGGCTATCTTACCCCACGTGATTCTTCACATACATTTGCAATTGTCTTGGTCACATATATTTCGCTTCATAATGCGAAAATATATACTGAAGTTTCGGGGGATGTTGCCATTGAATAAAACCACAGTGAGAGCTACTCCAAGATAAATATCATATACACATCTTCACCATTAATTATTCTGTATTTTGTATTGTTTATCTACTTATCGTACTCCGTAGTAATACTGCAGAAACAATCAAAAGCCCGATGCCGGTTCCTAAAGGGGAAAGCACCTTCGGACTATCTGATAAATCCGATCGGGCTTAGTGAGCTCGGCAATGATATAACCGTACCCAAAGTTTTTCCCATCTCTCGCTCTCCCTTTCCCTCCGTCTCCTCTTATCACCAACTGTCTACCGTATATGGCACAGTTGCGGATCCATCTCAATGATGTCTAATGTTACCCAATCAGCCTTGAGACAGGCAACTCGCGCCTACGCTCGTCGACTGCCGTCGACGCAGCATGGCTCCTTCACTTCCGCCCTTCCCAGACGGGTGCTCGCCACTCCATCGAGACGGTTCTATGTCTCCGAAACCAAGGCTGGAAATGCTCAGGTTTCGGTAGATACCGCTATTAAGCAGGAGCAGAAGGAATTTATGAAACAAACTGGGGTGCAGCCGCAGAAGGTGGAGCTCCCTAGTTCTGGTGTTTCCGGCGATGCCTCGATGAGCCCGTCTGCCGGCATCCTCAAGCAGGCCACTGTCATGGACCAAGGAACGCGACCGATCTATCTCGATATGCAAGCCACAACTCCAACGGATCCCCGTGTTCTAGACGCCATGCTCCCCTTTTTGACCGGAATTTACGGCAACCCTCACTCGAGAACCCATGCATACGGTTGGGAGTCAGAAAAGGCGGTCGAGCAATCCCGAGAGCATATCGCCAAGCTGATCGGCGCAGACCCGAAAGAGATCATCTTCACTAGCGGTGCTACTGAGAGTAACAACATGAGCATTAAGGGTGTGGCGAGATTTTTCGGGCGCTCCGGCAAGAAGAACCACATCATCACAACGCAGACCGAGCACAAGTGTGTTCTTGACAGCTGTCGGCATCTTCAGGATGAGGGCTACGAAGTTACGTATCTCCCTGTGCAGAACAACGGCTTGATTCGGATGGAAGACCTTGAGGCGGCTATTCGCCCTGAAACGGCCCTCGTCAGCATCATGGCCGTCAACAACGAGATCGGTGTCATTCAGCCCTTGGAACAGATTGGAAAGTTGTGCCGCTCTAAGAAGATTTTCTTCCACACGGACGCTGCACAGGCTGTTGGAAAGATCCAGCTGGATGTGAATAAGTTGAATATCGATTTGATGTCTATTTCGAGCCATAAGATTTACGGCCCCAAGGGTATTGGGGCTTGCTATGTCAGACGTCGTCCTAGGGTCCGTCTTGATCCTCTCATTACTGGAGGTGGGCAGGAGCGAGGCCTGCGCAGTGGTACTCTTGCCCCTCATCTGGTCGTTGGCTTCGGTGAGGCCTGCCGTATCGCTTCACAGGATATGGAGGTACGTTCTATATTTCTTTCCCCTATGTTTTCTTACAAATCCTTTTCCATTGTCGAATGATTATATACTGCAAATATGGATGTCCGAGACCAGTGGGGGTAGCTGCACGCCTTACGCGTGACCCACGGGCCTATGACGCCTCAGCAGGGGTAATGAGCTGGCTATATTTTGTTTGCTTTGTTTGCCTTATGCGGCTATACGTCAGTCGACGTCGCTAATTAAATTGACAGTATGACACCAAGCACATTGATCGTTTGTCGAAGCGCCTGACCGACGGGCTCCTATCCATGGAACACACACACCTTAACGGAGACCCTGAACACCACTACCCGGGATGCGTCAACGTTTCCTTTGCCTACATCGAGGGAGAATCTCTTCTGATGGCCTTGAAGGACATTGCTCTGTCGTCGGGTAGTGCCTGTACCTCCGCGTCATTGGAGCCTAGCTACGTCCTTCGTGCCTTGGGTAGCAGTGATGAGAGCGCCCATAGCAGTATCCGGTTCGGAATTGGACGATTCACTTCGGATAGCGAGATCGACTACGTACTGAAGGCGGTGCAGGACCGCGTTCATTTCCTACGCGAGCTGAGCCCCCTCTGGGAGTTGGTGCAGGAAGGTATCGATCTGAACACGATCGAATGGAGTCAACATTAAATTGTAATATACTTCGGACGGAGTGCCCTAATCTTCCGAATGGTCGTCCAAGCCGGTATTTGACTGTTTCATGACCGGTCTGGGTCTCTTTTTCTCTCTCTGTTTTATACTTTCTGTCTTGAAGATTCCCGATATCACCCTTGGGATGGCGTTGGCTGGGATTGCACTACGGATGGATGACGATCTCTGAGTAATTTTGTATAAAGAATGAATCTTATTCGGACGACGATCGACTCTGGTTAGTTTGTAAATTGAACTAGTTAGCCGGGTTCAAAGACAATATGACGCCATTGCACACGATATTAGATCATTGAAACCTTAAGAATGCATCATATCGGGTGAATCGGCCTTCCAGCTGCAGCAACATGAAGCAATAAACCTGAGTAGAGAATCGAAAAGCAAACCTGTAGCGACGTGCCAGTGCGTAGACGTCAATTCCAATAATTTCTTAGTTTGTGTTTCAAGTTCTTGGATTGCACTGCCTGGTTTATCTACAGTTCACTTATTTGCAGGTCACAGTTCGATGAAATATCATGGATAATGATTGACTTGAATCATGTTTTTTCACACAATCTTTGGTGAGAGATAATTGGGTGATCTGGTTTACTATATAGACTTCGAGAAAGTGTCGCAGAAGACTGGAAGCGGGTCGGAGTAATGCAGTGGTCAAAGGTATGTATGTAGAAATGACTTCGGAGTTACTCCGGGGTTAACAGTCACCATACTAAGTACGTAACCCGAGGTTTGAATAAGCTGATTGATAACGGGGCGGGAAGTCCGGGTCCCTTGCGTTCACCGCAGACCTCAAATGGGGTGGCGTGGGTGCGAGCGAATTTGCGTAGACTCTCGCTTAATGGGACGCGGCGGGTCCGAAATCGCACTCAACCGCCCATGGAAGCGGATTCCGGTTCATTCTCTAGCACTCAGACTAGTACACGTGACCGGACACCCCTTTCGCTTGCACCCAATGCTCTCCGCTGGTCTGGGATCAAGATAGAGTATATACTTCTATAGATCAAGCTCTTCAAGCTCCAGCCACTTCCATGTTACCATGTTCCTCCCTCCAAAAAGTCGATCCTGATCCATCCATTCTACTTCTCGACATTCTGGACGACCAGTGCCCTCTCGCCTTACCGGAACCAATGGAGACCATATTGATTTCACACCCTCGTCACGAGTTTGCTGGGTGGTCGGCGGCAACAAGGTGCCTGCCCATTTATTCCGTGCTCTGTAGTCGCAGTTGGCCCACTCCCTCCCATGCACTTTATTGCGCATCAAGCAGGCCTCTAGGCCACGCCTCTCCTGTTGAGCAACGGTAACGGAGGGGATTAATTCCCTCATGCCTATTGTCCCCGTCTTAGGAGTCCGGTGGCACCCTCGTTATTAACCGCTGATTAATTCTCGTCATTTCCCGTCAATCTCCCACGGTTCGTCGTCGGTCTTTTCGTGAGACTTTTATTTTCTGGCTGGTTCATTAAACTTCCTTCCTCACCGTGGATCATTGTTCTTCTTCTTTTCCCCCTGTTTCTTCTTCCCTTTGTTGCCACATCCACAGGTTTGGCTGGTGTTTCACTGACAAAACTCCCCTGGAGAAGAATACCGGAAGCCTCGGCTTTCTTTCACTTTATCTGTAACCGTCCATTGCCTGGTTTTTGATGGGATTTGAGTTAATTTCCTGACCTGACCTCATCCCTTCTTTCCATTCTGGTGACTCCTCTCTGCCCGAGGCTCGGCCTTGACCTTACGGATTGTTAATCCAAGTGGTCACGCGACCATAATCTTTTTAAGACATCAGTCTTTGAGTCTGTATGCTCTTCCCTACACTCTGGCCATCTAGACCTTCTTCATGAAACTAACTTGACGTCAGTATTGCCGTGTGCAAAGCCTACCTAGGTCCTTCTAGACAGCAGTGTTGGACTAAGCAGACTAGACATCTTGTTCTTCTGGTATTCGTGTTAGACGTCAGCATTGTCGGATCAATTACTGTGATTCTATACTCATTCTAGTCATCATGCTTCCACCGGTTCCAGCACTAGCGGACTACGGCATTTCGCCAGACCATGGATTTCTTCCGCCTGAGCCACCCCTTGATGTCCTACCAGACCCCTATTATGCTCGGTGGGAGTGGATGGTTTCGAATCTACAATCGCTATTGCTGAGTAGGAGGATTCGGGACGTTGTGGACCAGATGCCTATCTTATCCACGTCCTACCTTCAGTCAGAAGGTGAGTGGAGAAGGGCCTATGTTGTCCTAGGATTCATCCTGCACGGATATGTCTGGGGAGGAAGCAAACCATCTGAAGTAAGTCACACACATGTTTTCTTGGTACAGTTCATACTAACTCCTGCCAGAAAGTGCCTCCTCAAATCACCGTTCCCCTGCTAGAGGCTTGCAAGCATTTGGAACTTCCTCCGGTTGCTACATATGCCGGAGTGTGTCTGTGGAACTACAAGTCTATATTCCCTGAGGAAGCTGCGGAAGACCTCAGTAACCTGAGTTGTCTGAACACCTTCACAGGCTCGTTGGATGAACAATGGTTCTACCTCATTTCTGTTGCCATCGAGGCTCGTGGAGCGCCATCTCTATCGCTGGCGCTGCAAGCAATTTCTGCAGCCCGAGCTGGAAACAGCCTGGTGGTGACGGAATCCCTACAGAGGCTCGCCGAAGTCATAGATGAAGTAGGAGCGCTGCTAGAACGGATGTACGAGAACTGTGATCCATATGTGTTCTACCACCGGATTCGGCCATACCTTGCTGGTAGCAAGAACATGGCCGATGCGGGACTTCCTCATGGTCTGCTGTATGACGACGGGAGCACAAAACCCGAGTATCGTCAATATGGAGGTGGCAGTAATGCTCAGAGCTCCTTGATTCAATTTTGGGACATTGCTCTGGGTGTAGAGCACCGACCCACTGGGGAAACCCGTTCTGAAACCGACAAAGATGACAAAGAAGGAGTTACGGGAGCACCCCGCCACGGATTCATCCACGAGATGCGGTCGTATATGCCAGGGCCTCACCGTCGTTTCCTGGAACATGTATCCGCAGTGGCCAATATTCGGGAGTATGTGGAGGCTCGTCGCTCGGACAAAGCATTATGCATTGCATATGACGCTTGTCTTTCTATGCTGCGAACCTTGCGGGACAAGCACATCCAGATGGTGTCCCGCTACATCATCATTCCATCCCGCGATGCCAAGGGCCGGGCACCCCGGTCGTCCAGTCCATGCAGGCATGCTTCTACGACAAACTTAGCGAACACTCGCATCGGCGATGGAAAGAATAAGAAGCTACGAGGAACGGGAGGTACCGCCCTGATTCCCTTCCTCAAACAGGCACGAGATGAGACTGGTGAGCCAGCCATCGATGCGTGGGCTCGGCGTCTTCTGAGTAATGCACCCACCGAAGCCAGCTTTGCAGCCCTGAGCAAAGTCGGCGAACATCCCGACGGCCATCTACAAGTTGTCGGGTTGTCAGGGACCTGGGCAGCAGACGATAGTGAAGGAGGCATTTGCCACTGGTAATCAACGAGGAGGGTATTCGTTCGGCATGGACTTGTGTGTTTTTAGCGAATTGCGTGTTTGATATTTTAGCGGTTTTAATCATTACTGCAGATGCAGTTTGCCTAGTCTAAAAGAGCTCATGGGGACCGTCATTCAACAGTTTACCTGATGAGCCAATGACATCAATCCACCCTCTACAGATGTGATGATACCATTGTGAATAGAGCTTATAGCTTGTGACCTACTTCCTCCCTTACATGTTTATGAGTGTCCGTTTGTCCGCTCCCAGCGATGTTAATTTTTCCAATTGACTGCGATTAATATGTCCAACTCGCATCTGACTGCTGCATATACTCTCGCCTAACGCTGCTAAGGTACGGATTTGGGAAATCTAATCACTTCCTTGAGGCAATCTCACATTGGTATCTAACACTGCATTGAAGTCTGTCATTGCCATATAATACACAGCGAATATTGACAGAATTTATGAAGTTGTGTACCCTTGTTTGAATGCCCCTGCCTCAATTAAATCCATCCAAAGGTGATTCGCAAGTTTATCATAAATCGTTTTCATGTCGAAGTAGTTGCAATTCTTCGTCTCGTGTATGTGCTCGACAAACTCGCTTGCAGAAGAGACAAGACGTATCTTGCTCTTTTGGCCTGACGAGGGGCAACCGAGATGAAATTAGCACTTTCCTGATAGATCTGGCTGAATTTCGTTATAGGTAACATCCAAGTGTTTCTCTTTGGAATATCCTAAGATCATCAAATCGTTAGTCTAAACAGAGCAGACAACGGGCTAAAATGTCTTCTACATGGATCTCACCGACAGCCACCTGTTTCCTTTGCGTACGTACAGGTGGCATTAGTTCCATGGTGGTAAACACGTAGTCCTCTTTTGTCTAGAATACTGTTATGACTTTGTGCGAGCACTTTCTAAGTAGCACTTCTTTATCTATGGTAACTTCGGGGTCATGGTGGCTGTGGCTAGCTTAGTTGGATGTATATTAAAGAAAATCCTTAAAGATGAGAGGGACGCTGGTTAGATAGCCCACTTTCAAATGCTAAGTCAATTATAGGGACTTTATATGGGGTATAGGATCTCGAGCCTGGAGTATATTCTTCTATATTAGTGAACTATAACCGCAGTAAGCTGAACCCCAGCTCTGCAAAACGGACGCCTTGGCTATCTACGCAATTACCACTGGCGGTGTCTTTATAACCATTCTCATAGCCAGAACTTTAGTGTCCCCTTCTAATTTAGTGGAACATTTTGCAGTGTTGCTATCTCGCCATCTCACCTTACCTTTAGTTTTTCATCGACATCGTCTCTGTAGTCCGTGGACTCGGGCTGGTGTTTTACATCGGAAAACCCTATTTAACCTCGCAACTATACATAAACATCACTTGCCAGTTAATCGCAACAGAACAACCTAAACCGCCGCAGTCCGAAACCAATCAGGGCACATCTGAACTGCTGCTTCTGCAGCCTCTTCTGTGTACCACTCCAATTGTCGGAACTCGGTCTTCTGTAGCACCTTATAAGCGTTATGGGGGCTGTCACCATCACAAAGACCCTGCAGCCTTCGCTTCTCTTCAGTCATAGGGGTAGTCATGTAAGACCATGCTTCGGTAGAATCTCTAGTTCCACGAGTAGCGAGACTGATATCAAGCCCAGAACTGGTTTGCTCTGGAAGCAACACGGCATATTCGTTCTTTCTGAGTGAAATCATTCCTTCACTGTCATCCTCCTCTGTCGGGCTCCGCTGCTCGCTATTTCCCAATGTCAATGTGGCAGTATTAGGGGCAGGCTGCAGTGCCCACGCTTGGCTTTCCGGTGCGTCGTCAACTGGGAACCAGTCCCAGACACGATTGAAGTTAATACTGATCATGGATTTCGTAATTCGTGCTCCCTTCAGGAATAGAAACTTCCATTCTTTTTGTGGGATTGTTTTGTTTTCCCAATACAAAACCTCGGTTAAGGTTCGGCCAGCTACATCCACTGCATTCAAATCGGCCCCCTTCTGTGCCATGAAATGTAAAAAGTCGTTCCGAGGTTTTAAATCGATTACAAAATCCAAATGAGCAAAGATGTGCAACAAAGGATACCAAATATTTGTGTAAGCCCAGTGCGGGCGGTAGTAGGTGTTGGGATCTGCTCCACTATCAATCAGATGGCGGAGAATCGTCAAATGAGGATCACCATTGGCTTGACACTCATGGAGTATCATGCTCTCTAGTGCTGTTTTCTCCTCGTATTTTGCATTGACATCAGCGCCCTGCTCTAGCAGAAACTTTGTCATAGTCGGCTTCGGTGCCTGGTGCTCGAGATAGACTGTGAAGTGCAGTAAGGGCCGACCAGGTTGTGGGTTTAGAAACTCTTTTAACAAGCCATCATCTCTGGCATTCCCAATTAGATGCGTGATGTATCCTTTCATGTTCATTGCTACCGCAAAGGCCGGGAAGTTGAAATGCCAGTCTTGGATATACTTGCCAATAAAGCGAGAATACCAACAGGCGGGCCAGTTTTCACCTGAGATGTCAGTCAACTGCTGGTCAAGATCATCGAGAATCGAAAAGGCAGTATCAAGCTCTGTGGATTGTAATGTGTTCTCCACCTGGGATGCATGGAAAGCGACCTCTTCCATAGCGTCGAACGGGAATCGCAGCTCTTCTTGCTTGCTCTTTGGCAGCTGGAGCCAAGCCTTGGCGAACGCAAGAACATAAGTGTCTCCGTTGCCCTTTGGCTTGTATTCGGGGGTCTCAAAAAGTACATCCAGCAGCTTATTTCCGACAAGGAAATCCTTGGCGGATCGGTGTACTAATTGCACCACATCTTTGCTAGGGTCGATTCGATCCCTGAATTGCACTTTACTAGCAAATTCTGTTGAATCTTCCGTATCTGACACCTCTGCTTCTTCAACGAACCCAATAGGACCCGCCAATGTCTTTGAGTGGGTAGAAATCGCATCGCCCATCATGCCTATGAGGTTCGACTCTTCGTGAGGGGTGGAATAGTCATAGCCAATCGACTTGTTGTATGGCACTACCTCCAAGAAGCATTTACAGCAATCGATTAGCTGACCTTGAAGCCGACAAGGATCGAGGAAATCTCTTGCTGCGAGGTGATCGACACTCGAGCTATCCGACCAAAGATTGGATTTTTCATCGATATAACGTTCTGCCACATGAACTATTAGAAATAACTCCAAGACAGCCATTGGTCTCCGAGCTCGAAGAACAACTTCCAGCATGATGTAGGCTCTTTGGCGTAATTCAGGGTCAATTCTCTTGAGCATGTAGATATACAACTCATCCATCTGTGTTGGCAAACCTTTCACCAGGCCAAGGAGGCTATCCAAAGGTTCACGCCGTGTCAAGGCTATGTCAACCTCTGCAACAATAGAACTTGCCCACAGAAAGACACCATCAGCGTTGTCACGTATATAGGCCAGCACGGCTTTGAGTCGATCCTGTATTGAGGTCGTACACTGGTCACGGAACCTTGGATTTTGGCAAAGGCGGGCCAAGGCATACCGCCAGATGTCGTCTTTCGTATTCTCATGAATTTCTAAACGCCAGCAATCGGCGAGCAGATCGCGCATGCCCTGTTCGGATCTACTTGAAACACATACTTTCACAGTGTTGTCACAGGACGCATGGGAAGGCCGTGTGAGCTCCTTTAGGAAGTCAATTGCAGAAGTCGCACTTGCTGGATCCTTGAGCTCATCAAGCCCGTCAAGCACGATCAATGCACGGAATGGAGTTTGAACCTGGAACTTGCAGTATCTCAACGCGTTTTCAAAATCCTTTTGGCCCCATTCGCGAACCTTCAGCCCGATATTTTCGCTCTCCGACTTTCGAGCATGGCGAATGACACCACGGATGAGGGCGGGTCGTTTTTTAAGCAGCTGGTAGAGGATTCCACCTAGCATTGGCTTCCACAACTTCTGTTCCTCGCTTCCTCGGTTCGTAATGAAAGCCTCGAGAATGACCCATTCCCTTTCACTGCTATCAGAAATCTCCTCTGGCGTTGGATGCTCGCCGAGGTGCTCCCGAGTCTTTGGCTCATCAAGAACATGTTTCGTTGCAGTAGACTTGCCAGAGCCAGGTTTTCCTGTAATCCAGAAAATGCTGTTTTGTTCTTTGCCCTGGAGCCATTTCTTGAGTGATGTTATTCCTGGGGCATTAATCGAATCCGTCCCGCTTTTGTGCGCTTCAGCCTCATATAGCCACTCAAGAGTCCCTTTGGTTGAATTCACAATCTCTTCTTTTCGTTGACTCGCGAATTTTCCGAACTCCTCCAAGCTTAGGAGAAGACCTAAGCAAATTTTAGACTTTACACATTCTCATGCAGCTGATGGAAGATCACAGTTGACACTCACCATTGCTCTCTTGATCAAGTTGGCCCTTGACTCGATCAATATGACGTGAAATTTCCGCAGCGACCTTTTTATATTCGGAGTCATCAATGCTGGGGAATTTGCACATGTTCATATGATCTGCGCTGATGTGGTCATTGCAGTCGTTTCTACCACCTTTAGACGACTCGTCCTCGACAACCTAGCCAAATGAAGGGAATCAGTGCCAGTTTGTGAATCACTTATCATCCAGGCCTACCTTTCCCGCGAATTTATTGACTTTCTGGCTCTCTTGAAACGTACTCGTTTCAAACCCGTTGTGTTCAATCATCCAATCGACAGTTTTTTCAAAGTCACCATTAAGCTTAGTTAACATCCCATCGCTGCCAGTCAGCGCCTGAATGATGCTTCCATTGTACTCTGCACCCATAAATGAAAGAACATTGCCTATCACATTCCCATAGTTGGCGAGCTGACTTCCTTGGTGAGGTGTCCCGAAGAACACGATCGCAAAAGCAGATTCAATTATGGCGTGGTGAGCCTCTACCTTGGTATTCAGGCACTGGTTCAAAACCTATCGAAGCATGATTCAGTACAAGGCCCTCATTTCAGTCGCTATTTTACCTCTTTCGATCATCTCTTACCTCTTTCACAAGCAAACCCCCGAGGGAATGAACAATGAACATCAGCGGACGGTGTTGACACTTCGTCCGGAGCGCAGCTACTGCATTACGCAAGGACTCTGCCAGTCCTTGGATATTGCAGAAGTCAACTTTTGTCTTAAATCCGTAGGCGTGGGAATTGTATCCATAGGTCATGATGCGGGCGGATTTACACGAATCATGCTGTGCGAGAAGCGCCTTAGGCCAGAATACAGTTTGCGTTTTCTTACTCCACAGCCTTCCAGTTGTTTTGGTGTATGTCCAGGTTGACTCAGGGTGTCCTTGAAGGCCGTGGATGAAGATAATATCCAACTCCGGATCGTCCCCACCATCCTGGAGAACGGTCATCCATGTGTCTCCGACTTTTACATCGTTTTCAGACATTGCGCTATTCGGTAGATGATTTCATCCGTTTTCTCAATGGGGGGTTTTCTGTTTGGATTCTTTCCGACAACTTGTTACTATTTCGTCAGTTGTGAAATAACAAAAAGTGAAAATGGCTGAGGGTACCTTTATAGAAGACCATTCGTCCTCCATCAGGCCCAACTCACGTTATCGATGGTTTCCCCTCGTTTTGTGGAGCTGCTTTGATCACTTAATCCAATGCGTGGTGGATATTTGTTAGTGGCTGCCAGCACATCGCTGATCCCACCTTCAGCTTTCCACTCAATATTACTGTCAGCCACTAGTATCGTCCATCTGGAACCTCCACCGATGATATCTAAGCGAATGAAGACAAACTGTGGGGCCTCGATGGCTATTAAGATCGACAATTATGATGCGCCTAAACACACCCGAAGATCGCGAGGTGCAGCAGCCTCAAAGGCTGATAGCGTGACGGACCATAAGTCCATAACAAACAGCCTCGAGTCTGTATAATCCGGGTTAAGCAAGAGATAATATGAGGTCTGTTATCTTGAAAATTGTTGTTTTTGTGTCAGCATATATAAAAATCTCAAAAGATTTATCCAAGTGTTTTAGACGCGATTGCATATACGTTGGCAGATTTTGCGAGGAATATATATTGTTTTGATATCATGATATAAAGTCTTCCACCAAAGGGATAGGATTTAGCTTTGCCTTGCCTCATATATGGTCTGAAGACAAAATAGACTAAAATACATAGTGAAAAAGGACATGTAACGAAGTATGTAGGGGAAAAGAACAAAACGAAAAAAAAAAAAACAAAGTGCATCATCCGTGAATCGAACACGGGCCTCATCGATGGCAACGATGAATTCTACCACTAGACCAATGATGCTTGGTTTATGTCTTGGCAATTTGTATAATTGCCAGATATAGCAGTCTTTCCAGTTGATGATATAAGTTACTCCATATAACCTATCATGGTCATGTGATTACGCGGTATCCAACTCGTGAAAAGCAAATATATTCAAGAGGTTGTAGATGATGACGTTAGATACTATATTCAAAGTAGCAACAAAGGGCTGATATGTATAAATGGAATACAGAGCTGCGTCGCCCGCTTACAATGGCGGGTCGCTTACCGGTTACGTTATTGTTCCTACTTAGTACATAATTGGTTCGAGTCTAATTCGAAAGCCGGCACATGGCTGAGTTTATGGAATCGCGAGTCTATAATTGGGGTTGATGTTCACCTATCTCTCGAATCTGGTTTTCTCTCACCAATATACCTAACCGCAGCAGATTTCGGCGTGGTCGTGGTCGTGTTCGAGTATAAACCAGCAAAATGAGCGAAACATACGAAATCACCGGGATGAAGGTCCGATAATATGTATTCTATTCTGACTGGATATCAGGTACTATCTCAAAAACGGAAATGAGGTATGGATAGGCCTGGATGTGCTTGTAACATTCGACGGTTCTTTCCAAGGAGAAAAAGGATTACGGCATTAGAGGATTTTCTATTTTTGACGGAGCAATAGGTAATATTACTAGCTTCTCCAGTTTAAGTGAGTTCATCTGATCTACGATCTATCAATATTTCGGAGGCAGGCCAAGTACGTGAAGAAAATGCCTTCGTAGTCTTTTCTCCCTGTTGCAGAATTACAGAATCCCCGTAGCTGTCAGATGACCACATATTGAGTGGGAGCCGACCCTAAGTACAATTAGAGAGATGGTAAACCACAAGCGGCGGAATTGAGTTAGTCCACCATTTATAAATAACCCGGGTATTTCACCTCACCCGTCGAACTTTCTACCGGATATGTGGTATCACATAAGTTGGCCCTACTTTTCGTTCCACCAAGGGCAATACGGTGCAAATAATGCCCAGCCTGGCTTTGGGCCTGCAGTTCGCTCAGCCAACAAGAGAAATGCCTAAGTTGCTCGGGTGTCTCACCACACGAGTCGAATGGTGCAGTAGCCAAGCTTTTACCTAGACCAACGGCCCATTGGCATTTCTCAGAATATCTGGAACACTTTGCAGCTGCATATCTGGTAGATGATCCTGATAATCCCTCGTAGCATGATGCGGTCATTAACCGACGCAGAATACGGGTTTCAACCGCTAAATGCTTGGTCTCAAATTGGGGTGCAAGCAACCCATCAATATGATGGTTGAACAGACAAGACCTCTGACACCTTTGGCATATCCAGAATATCAATACCCCTAGCACGACATTCAGTCACCGTTGGTGCCCGCAGGGCGTCTTGCCACCCCAAGTTGCGGTAGTTGTCGACAATCACCCAGTTCACCAGGCAATGAACTGCCGCGAGCAGCCACGCACAACAGGAGATAACCAAGTTATCCTGAACGTATTTAGCTAAGCTTTGTTCCTGCACACATTATGGAGGACGAGTAGGTGTGAATCACATTGAGTTATGTCGCTGTTGACACCAGGCCCAGCTGGCCAATGGGACTGTAACTGCGAGCTACGACCATGAGAGCAGTGATAGAAGATTTAGATCAAAAGGCTAGTGTCCCATATGGACCATCGTCAAAAGACATGGAGCCCATATGGTTACTCAGCCATAGTGGCCGCCAGTTGACAGATTGAAGGCCTTGGTAGACCTGGAGCTGTGGGACGTACGTCCAGAGTGGAATCCGCGTCAATAGCTCCCTGCCCGCAGCCAAAAGTCAACTGTTTTGGGTTACAGGGCCCAAAGCCAAAGCCCCACCGCTACAGCTTCTCCTCCATCGACCCAGCTCCAAAAGCAAGTTTCAATGCTTAAGGAACTACTAAAACAAAGGCGAAATAGCCCCCCCGAGCCCATCAAAAACCATAATAGATCAGATCGTTAAGGGCTACTCTGTAGCGCTACAAACACTGCACTACTAGCGCAACATAATGCGAATCTACGCGCAGCAAACGAAAGGGTGGTAAAGAAGCGCAATGGACTAACTAGGAAGATTCCCTACAAAGATGACCTAACGGTTGAAGAGGGTCTCCAGCTAGTTCAGCAGCTAGATTTGCCAGTCGAATCGAATGAGGTAGTATCGCGTGCGCAGGGCGAATTGCCTATTCAGCCAGATCGGCCAGCTAGCCGACTGGCTTACAAATCAAGATATCAGGGTTTGACTCTGTTAGGCGGGCCTTCCAGAAGACTATTCAGGAGAAGAGGGCAACCTGAGCTAGTCCACTGATATGAGAGGGTCGTCGGGTTGGTCCTCCGATATTCTTCAATCGACGTCCGGCTACCGACCCGAATACCCACACCAGAGCTGTTCTTATAAGTCCGCATTGCATTCTATTCTTTCTACTCCACCTTTCCTTATGCGAGTCGTACAATGGCAACCCAAGCAAGGCAAGCACTGGTTTTTATTCGTGAAACTCTCTCCAGTACTGGTCTGACCAGTTGCATAGAATATGGTCCAAGGGTCCGAAGTTCCGCCTCAGTTGTTGGCTGCAAAGCAGAACGATATCCACAACTGGGCCTATTGCCGCTAGAGTGATTAATAGGGCCGAGAGATTACGGAAACACGACGAGGAAATCGCTCGTCGTCCCGAATTCGACCATTCCGATACGCCTATTGAAGTCACCAAGTCGCCAAATTCACCCTGGGAGTATGGCCAAGGCGTTCGGATGAAGTCACCTGGAACAGATCAAGCGCATAAGGAAATTGACCCTTACGCCCCAAATAGACAAAAGACTGATAACTATCATCTTTTGATCTCGGGTATCGCACCTCGTCCAATCGGCTTTATCAGTACTCAATCTGGTGACGGCAAGACCAAGAATCTGGCCCCGTTTAGCTATTTTCAGGTTGTCGACCATGACCCACCTCTATTTATCGTGGGTATTGGCCCGAAGTCTGGGCAAGGAAAAGATACACTTTGCAATCTGAAGCAGAGTGGTGAATGTGTGATAAATACGGTGTCCGAGAGCATGATTGAAGCAGTGAACGCTACCTCTATCGATGCCCCATATGGTGTGTCAGAGTGGGAATTATCTGGTCTTCATGAAGCTCCTAGCACAACAGTAAGTCCGTCACGAGTCCAGGAATCTGTCTTTTCTATAGAAGGAAAGGTTGTGGATATCAAGGAGTTTCCTGAATACGCCAAGCCTGGCATGGCGCCGACTGCAGTGGTATTCATAGAAGCTTCTCGATTCTGGATTCGAGAGGATGCTGCCAACGAGAATTACAGTCACATTTACCTTGACAAGTTACGGCCTCTGGGGCAGCTCGGGGGCATGGCGTACGGACGTATCACGTCTACTTTTGACGTGCCTAGGAAGATGTGGGAAGATGAAGTGACGGAAAACGACATATTGCGTAACTTTACGTCAAGAAACGGCGCGAAAGTTGGCAGTCAAGTTTGAGACCATGTATTTCGCTGTTATATCACACCTCTTCTCTATATCTTTTTGAATGTTGGTTCGATTTGCCATAGCTACGGTCTCTACTATTTTGTTTTACCCTAAGATACACTGCAATATAGCTATTTGAGATAGCAGGCTTACATTGTAGGGGTTGCCATCAGAGATTTCGAACATAAAACGAGGACATGGGACAACAGGGATTGCAAGTGCACACCATATATTAATATAGACACATCAACACCTTGTCGGGTGTTGATACCGAGTCCAGCTGGAGAGCATCGGAACAACCGCGTTTCGACCCGCTCATATCGGATAGGTGACCCCGATCTTGGTACGGACGACTATAGCGGGGGTCTCGACTTCACACCCGACAAATATTAATAAATTCACTCAAACCCAACTTCGACCTTCTTTCCAGACCTGTGTTCAACTAACGACCGTCGCACACTATCCGCTCCACTCGACATATCATAATGGATGAACCAGTCGTCCGCTACGAGCTGCAGCCAGTTCAGTTCAGAGACAATGTACAGGACCAGGGGGATGACGACCAAACCACTGCGCTGCGAGGATTCTCTTTGCCCCCAGTAGACAAGGGCAAGGATGCATGGTTATGTCTAGTGGGGGCTTGCCTCCTGGAGATGACGGTCTGGGGTGAGTTCTCAGATTTCTGAGTGTTGTTTAGGTTATTTGAACGTAAAAATAGCTAACTCGCCCCCCCCAAGGATTCCCCTTTTCATTTGGTGTGTTCCAAGATTATTATACCACCACTGAACCATTTGCTCAATATGCATCTCGCGTGTCCCTGGTAGGATCGTGCTCTATGGTCAGTAGCTGGATTGGGGCAAATGATTGTTAGATATCCTGACTCTTGCTAGGGAATCCTGTATCTTGCTTCACCTTTTAGCCTTTTTATACTGCAGCGCTGGCCAGGTCTTTGCCGTATAAGCAGTGTGGCCGGTCTAGTGATTGCAGTTGTTGGCATCCTATCATCCGCGTTCGCCACCACGGTGTGGCAGTTATTGGCGACCCAGGGGATTATTTACCCGATTGGTGCATGCACACTATATTACCCCGTCCTGATATATATAGACGAATGGTTTGTGCGCCGAAAAGGTCTCGCATATGGGATATGCTGGGTAAGTTTATTTCCTTCCCTTCGAACGCAAAGAGAAGCTCATGAAATACAAGGCCGGAAGCGGTCTTGCAGGGATCATATTCCCATTTATTGTCAGTGCCGCACTTTCTCGATACTCTTACCGGACTACTGTTTGCGCCTGGGCCGTGATCATGGTTCTTCTAGTGTGCCCCTTCCTGCCATTTGTGAAGCCGAGAACTCCTGTTTCCGCTGCACAAGTTCCACGACCGCAAATAATAAGCTTTCAATTCATGTGGTCGCGACCTTTCCTTATCTTCCAGCTTGGTAGCATTGTACAAAGTCTGGGATATTTTGCCCCGACCTTATATCTTCCCACCTATTCACGCCTCGTGGTCGGGGAATCCGGATTCGGCATCACTGCTCCCCTAACACTCATGAACGCGGGCACAACAATAGGATTCATCTTAATGGGCTTCCTGGTTGACCGGTGGCATGTCGCAAACGTCATCTTCTTAGCTACCGTCTTCACCGTCCTCGCCGTCTTCGCAATCTGGGGCATGTCAGTCTCGCTATCACCCCTATTACTGTTCGCCATCGTATACGGGATCTTCGCTGGCAGTGCTAGTGCAACCTGGCCTGGGATTGTACAAGCAGTCAAGGAGACGGAGCAAAATGCTCCCACGGGGATTATTTTGGGCCTCTTGACCGCTGGCCGCGGTGTGGGCTCGATCGCATGTGGCCCCATTAGCGAACTTCTGATCAACGCGGAATGGCCGTTTATCGCGAAGCCCGGGTCTCTGGGGTATGGAACAAATTTTGGGAGTCTTATTGTGTTTACGGGAGTTACTGCGGTCTTTGGAGCGTTGGGGTTTGTGTCGAGAAGACTGGGTGTTCTTCATTAAACATGCGGCGAGGGCAATATTAGGATCTAATATTCCATATTCTTGAATTTCCAAACCTAGCTAATATTTCTTCTCCCTAATTTTCCCGCCTCTCCTAATATTTTCCCTATCTAATCTTCCTGCCTGGCGAATTTTCTCCTCCCTCAGGCTCCCGGACTGTGGTTGACAGAGCCAAGGCTCTTGCTGCTTATTACTGGTATATTTCGATAATAGCAAGACCTTCTTGGGTCTTAGGCTTGAAGTTTGGAGGGAGCCATCCAAGACTGCAGAATTGTTCCAATCTGGCTCAAGCCTCTGCGCAGAGAATGGGGTCGATCCAGTACTGGCACTCACCAGGCTGAGCAGGGGGCCAGAGGAGGCGGTGCCGTCAAAACGTTCGGATCATATTAGGGAGAGGGGGCTGTGTTTTGATTCACGTCAAAAAGGGAATAGAGAAGGACGAGTTGACAAGAGGAAGATGGGATGGGATGGTATAAAGGGGAAAAGGATGAAGTGAGTACAAGTGATATTTTATATAGCGCCTGGGTCGGCTAGTGCAAATTGGAAGGGAGTTAGGGTTGGTCGTAGGGGAGGCCATTTTTCGCTGTCGCTTTGATCGTGTAGTTGAAATGGATAGAATGTCCACTGAGGGTGAACAGAGCAGCTATCCCAGTAACGTAAAAACAAGTTTGCTGGGTGCAGAATAGTGGTGTGAAATATGTGGTGAAATATTAAAGCGGCGGTCCGCCGCTAGGAGTTGCGCGCGGAAATGCGGTTGTTTATGACCTCTATAGCTGTCATTTTTTGCGTCAATTCCACAGATCCTCACGTTCTAGTTGTATTAGTGCGTAAAACTCGGGAAGTACTGAGTTGTAATACTCTAGTATCGGGTTACGGTCTCATGAACTACTTAGTAATACATTCGAGAAGTTGAGCCCAACTACGATGTTACAGAACTTGCCTTGAATAAGTGATCGTGTAATAGAATTCTGATCTGTGAATTTCTGAGCTCTTGATTCAAGTAATAGTATATAATGCAGGAGGATGGCGTATCAGAACTTGAAGCTATTAACGAGCTTCTTCGCTTCATTGACAATAACAAGACACACCGGTTCCGGGCCATTCATATCACATGGGGATCGGTACGTAGAGGGACAGTCAGGAGCTGGGGGGGTCTTATGCCAGCCCCTCTGACGCTCTTGTAAGGTGTCGATGAAGGACATAAAAGAGTTCTCCTTACTAGACTCACTACCGAAAATCTCCACTTTTACAGTTCTGCGCATGATACTTGCCCATTCCGAAGCGGCGATATCTACCGAAAAGGACGATAAGACGTTCCCTAACGAAGAAGGATCGTGTAGTGCTTCGGGGCTTGAGGTTGAGATGCAGAGTTGCTTCCGTTCGTTGGCATCGGATGCTCGTTTCGTTTCTGCATCGATTGTTTCGAGAGCTCGTGCATAACATGCCGCGATGCACATACATAGCACGCCGAGCATGGTGCCATTTTGAACGATGGACAAATAACGGCGGGGACACTCCTGACAATACAAGACCTGCTTCGAGGAGCTGACGCAGTTTCTGAGCAGGACCAAGTCCCCTGGCACGGCGATTCGATCTTTGGCCCGGAGTTGTTCCATCATAAGGTAAAGTAAGGAGAGACATGCACAGCTGCTGGGCTCGGCTTGACTATGGACAAACAATGGATATGTTGCTTGTGATTCATTCTCATATATTCTGAAAAAAAAAAGCATTAGCACTCGTTCTCTTTCCCATATCCCTCCTTAGTGTAATTAAGTAAGCTTATACCGAGCGTGATTTTCAAGGTTCAGCAGATATGGAGGCTCCGCCGTATTGCTAGTATCAGCACCCGGATTTTGACCAGTTCCCGGGGGCTCTACGGCATCTGTACTAGCCTGTCCATCCCTGGGGGTCTCAGGTGTCCTCTTAGGCGCTTTTAACGTCAGACAATAGTGACAATCATACTCGAGCTGTACACATGTCCCGCACGGCTCCTGGCCATCACATTTCCGCTTGCGCGTGCGGCATGACTCGCAGGCAACCTTCGCACGACGTCGTTTGCGTGAAAGCCCGGAATTTAGAGATGACGATTGCTCTAGATCCACCATGGTGTATATAGTCGTACCCGGTAGTCGGTCTGTGTAATGCACAGGGAGAGAAGGTCTTCGGGAACTGCGGGAAAAGCGGAAGCCCGTAGGAACTGTTAATCCGCTCATTTACCGAGAGTACCGAGACACTATGTACATATAAATAAAACAAAAGTACCTACATTAGTACAGATCCACACCCATATTGAGCAGTCGTCCTAGGAGGCCACTCCACTAGCCCAACTTTTTCATTCAAACTTGACCAAAAGGGCAGAATGAGTTTGAAACAACAAATCGCAGTTGAACCGCTGCGTCCTGGTCATTTCTGCTCGGTGGAGAACCCGACACGATTGGGGTCTCTCTCGGAATATGCTTTTGGAGGAAATACCATTGCGGTTGCAGTGAATGCAGCCTATCAAACTGTTAACCATACGTATCACTTATACTCACTCTGTGGCCATTTTATCCGCCCTGCCACAACTGACCGAAAGCTCTTCTGCCACGTCGAGAGTATAAGGGATTCCAAGAGTTTTCAAACTCGTCAGATTCGGGTATCCCAAGCAGCAGATGGTGGCTCTAATAGGCTATGTTTGGTAGCTTTGGCAGATTTTCATATCGAAGAACCCTACTCGGTCGTAACCTATTCTATCCCTCCTGAGACCGACTCCCCGTCCAGCACATTAAGAGAAAAGTACTCTACTCCTCCACCCGACGCCTCAAACAATTGCGATCTTTATAGAGATATCGAGCAATTTATCGACATGCGGCCCATTCTTGACGACGGTCCGAGTGCGGAAAGCCAAAAGCAAAATACTAGAATCAACAGCCCTCCACCTGCTCCGTCAGCAATCACCAAGGAAATGTTCCGGGTACCAGAGCTGCTCGACAACGAGGCGGAACAGATATCGGCTCTGGCATTCTATGCAGACAAGGGTTTAGCATATATTCCGGCAATCCACTACGGATATGGTTTACGGCAAGCGAGCGCCTGCGCGACCTTGGAGTTTTCGCTTCGTGTATTTGTTCATGGCCTGAATCTTGAGAATTGGCATTTGGCAGAACAGAAATCCCTTGCTGCAGGAAATGCTAGAGCCTTTAGTGAGGGGAGGATTTGGAATGAGGACGGTCATTTGGTTGCAAGCATGACTCAACAGACTATTTTGCGCCCAAGTACCGGGCCAGGAGCTCGTTTGTGACTTGGTACCTATGAAGGAAGAGAGAGAATTGGCTCTATAATGGAAGGGGTTTATGACTGAGGGATGGGTAGGTGCAGGTGTGGTGCTGCTGTTTCGTCCATTAGCTCTGTACTATGAACAGAGCTTCGTTTACTGTTGCAATAAGCATTCTCCAGCTTTGAGCCGGGCAATAGGATAGTAATATTTAAACGCCACGGGTGCTTGGCTAGGATCTATTTAGACTAGTATGAACGCAGTCGTCACTGTAACTATCTGTTTTGTTCCATAATGATATTAAGGCAGGCTGCCGTCTCGTTTTATCTTCGATTACTTTAGAATGCTAACCATTACTTGATACCGTGGTATCGAGGGAGAGTCTGTCGGGCATTAGCACTTGTTGGGTGTAACTTATATCTGTAAACGTGTTGGCCTCTGGCTTTTTGGTCAACTGTCTGATTATTCTAGTAAGCCCTGTCTGGAAATCCTAATCTTTATTTTCTTTCTATCTAGTAGATACCTTACAATGAGAGGAATCTATACAATTTAAGTTAAGACACCTCAACAACCTTCCGATACGTGTATTTCAGGCCATCCTTGCCTTTGCTCCAACCCTTATGAAGCACAGTGGGTTGGGTTTTAAGACCACACTGACCCCGACAAGAAGCCACTTGCAAGATGATGACTTTATGCACCTGTGCCCTGCAATCCACAACGCCTAGAATATGTATTCCCGGTCTTAGACTTTCACATCGAGTTTCAAACCAACTTGACACCACCGATAGAGCCACAAAAACATCATCCCCAGGACAATAGAGCTAGCAGAAAAAGCCTGAGCACCCAGATAATCTCCCCCACAAGCTTGAATAAGAGCACCCTGAATTGCTGGGGCTGTTAGACACGAGAAGCTAACTATAGTCAAAACCATGCCTGTCCTTGTGCCGACCTTGGTAATATCTTTCGTTTGCCGAGTCGCCAGCGCCGGGAGCAGGGCTTGGGTAGCCCCGGCAAAGATTCCGTATACAACTGCCCATGCATATAACCCCGGCAAATCACCAATAGCAACCCAGCAGTATACGCAGATAGCACTAATGGCGGAGCAGAAGATGGTTATGTTGACAATACCCGTAAAGCGTTCGCCAATGAAACAGGGAGAACTCCGCCCGAGGACACCGACGCCGTTTAAGACGACTAGGAGGTTAATTGACTCTTTGAGATGAATTTGCTCACGGGCAAATATCCCCAGATAATAGAAAGCCATGTACAGACCCCAGAAATTAAGGAACATGCTAGTCGTGAAGAACACAAATGGCCACTCGCGAAATGCACTCCATTCAACGACGGGGCCTGTTGAGCGCGGTGGTAGATACGGCCGATATCCTACCACGGATGGGATGTGCGTGACTAGCATTATTAATGCGAGAATGCGCATTGTCCAAGGAAATCCAATGTTTGAATGATTAAGCAGCGCATTGGTTGTTGCTGGATAGACCATCCCCCCTGTTGCGGCACCAGCTGCCGACAGGCCTACTGCAACAGAGCGGTACTTTTGGAAGTAGGAGCCCATGATTGAAAGACCGGGTGTGAAGACTAGACCACTACCTATCCCAACACATACAGCTTGGCTAAGCAGAATCTCATAGTATCGAGTCGACAAAGAAGCCATACATAGCCCGAAGACTTGCATGATAACCCCAGTCACGAAACAGTGTCGAAAGTAACCGGCATCAGATGCACGGCCTGAGAAGACGCCCCCAAAGAGCATTAGGAACATTTGAATGCCTCCGATCCATCCAATGTCACTAGCAGAATGCCCGAGTGTTTCGGTATAGTGTTGCTGGAACACACCATAGCTGTTGGCAAGCCCCCAAGTATTGAAAAACACCATGTGGCATAGAAAGACGTGCCACCAGGCCATGAAGCCGCCATCGGGAGGCTTGGACATGCTGGGAAGCTGCAAAATTGGGCTCGACTTGGGCTCTGATCGCATGGCTGAGACGGTATTGTTCTCGTAGAGGATGAAAGCCAGTTGTGGTAGAGCGACTGTTCGTCATTTAAGAGGTTGAAGCTCGGTGATTAGAACCAATCTACTACCCTGATATGGAAAGGCTGTGGAGTATGTGCAAGTATAGTTCCGCCACAATCGTAGGGGTATCCGTTGAGGTGAGATGTTTCGCGTATTGTTTTATTGTCGTTCTCTATGCCCTCTCAATTCGGCTGTCATAATGCATTGAACTCGGTGCGTATGCCTTCTAGACTACTAAATGAACATAATGATTACATTTCAGGAGAAATGGCTCAGTTTCATGTAGAAATTTCAGGTTACCATTCTTGGGGGTCACGAATCTGATGTCTAGGTCCGCAAATCCCGCCGTTCCCGCTTATCTCCCCGTGCCGCGGTTACTTGAGTGACTCCAACCAGAAAACCTTGGGATGTTCACGCAAAATACGAATGTCCTCGGGTAGGCCATTGCGATTGAGTAATAACCGCTAGCACGCTACCCCAGGGATCGGGAGAAGTGTACAGTTCCATATACACAGCAGGTAATTTCAGTGCCTATTTCATTCGAGTAAGCTAACCAGTGGGCTTATATTGGAATCATTGGACATCGGCTTAAAGCTCAATCGCTTTCATCATCCTCTTGAGCCCCACTTCAAGATATCCAACAGGATGAGAAAATACAATCCTAAAGAGCCCCTCCTTTTCGGATCCAAAGATCGTTCCATTCGCAATGAATACTTTCTCCTCCAACAACCGCTTGCTAATCGTAGTGCTTAAGTCTCTTGACGTTGATGCCTCCGGGTGTCTCTCGCAATATGCTCTGCCCAAATCAACCCAGAGGAAAAACGCCGCATAGGCACCGGGGGTATACGAGATTCCCTGTTGTCCCAGAAACCGAACTGCAAAGCTGAAAGATTCAGACAGCTTTTGCCGGTTTCTTGCGATATACCTATCAACCCAATCCACATTCTCGAGAATCTCGGCGGCAACATGGTCCGAGATGGAGGACACATAAGAGTACAACCCAACGGATTGTAACGCTGTAGCAAGATTGCGATTGTGTTGAGATATAAGGTACCCAACTCGGAGTCCATTGGCGCCAAAATCTTTACTCATACCCCACAAAACATGGACGAGTTCTGGGTCAATTAGCCCATCAGTTGGGACCGCCAGGGCCGAAACAAAAGGCACTGGTAGAGAGTTCCTGATCTCCTCTTTATTTTCCCACATGGAAAGAGCGTATATCTCGTCACTAATGAAATGCATCCGGTAGCGTTGGCATAACTTCATCAACTCCTTAATTGTCTCCTCGGGATAGCAACGCCCTAAAGGATTATGTGGGTTACAAAGGATGAGTCCTCGCACCACGACACCGCGTTTCCTAGCGCTCAGGACTGCCTCTTCATAGCTCTTCACACAATCCGGTCTGAGGGGGTCATGCCCACCAAAACTCACTGTGACAACCTCGACCTCCGGCCGAAGAGAGATATCGGCGATGAATGACTTGTAATAGGGTCGTCCGAGAAGGATACCGTCACCTCTGTTGCACAACGCCCACGAGCAGTGCTCGATTGCGTGAGAAACACCGTTTGTCACCATTATGTGCTCAGCTTCGAGTGGTAACACTGGTCGTAGACGCTCGTTCAGGAACTGCGCAACAGCTCGTCTTAGTCGCTTGCTGCCGAAGTTCCCGTCGCCGTACGTGAAGGCATGTTGGCGTATATTCGTATTACGTCTCACAAAGTCTTGTAGCTCACCGTGCATCAGGGTATTCTCCGCCACACCGAGGTTGGCAATTCCATTTGGATTGTCTTGCGGGTGCCAGAGGTTTTCGAGTACTTCCCAGACAATGTTAGAATATGCCTGGCATTGGGCGTCGGCTCGGTTCGAGAGGGTGCTTGCTTCCGTCATGATAACCTTTTGAGTAACAATGATTATATCAGTTGAGCATATAAGATAGAACGTATTTTCAATCTAGTTACAGCCGTGAATGGGTGGAGCAGGAATCGCAATACACCAAAGAAGACAACTATATATGCACCGGCGGGAACATCGGAAACGGCGGGACTAGATTGTCTTCCGCGAACAGGTACCCCAAGATTTAAGCATCGCCCGAACTATGCTCCATATACGTAGACGACTGGCACCCTTTGTACACAGTGCAGATAGAATCTTCTAATTAACCAGTTCACTAAAATTCGTTGTAAATCATTATGGGGAAATTGTAACTCGTATATATAAAAATAGCCTCTATACTACTACTACTACTACTATTACCTTCTGAATAGTGTGTGGAGTGAACATGTCAGGCTTGCAGTTCAATGCGTCTATACTTCAGCATCCCATTTGAGAGCTGAGTAGGTACATACTCCTTCATTTTGGAAAGTATGCCCGCCCTCTCCTTCTTATTGCTCGGCACGTACTGAAAGCGACTTGAACCGCCATGGTAATGTGCTCCAAGTTGCGGTTCGAAGATCTGCCCGTAAGTTCTACCCGATCTGGTTCACTAACTGAGATGTTTTATTTATGATTACGCTGATGATTTATGCGTTAATGGAGTTTCAATTATAATCTTACGGACAAGAAACCAAAGTACAGGTCGTGGCTTTATGTAAACAGCGAAGTGGATTCGAAGCCCGCTATATTGTTTGTTTTAAACAGAAGTTATTAACTGCAGAAGCAGTAAGATTATATTTCCTCAATTATCCTAGCCTGGAGAACTGGTCTCATAGCTAACGGCCGCTCTCCCCGCTTCAATCTCCAAGAATTCGTACTCTGTAACAACTCCTCACAGCCACCTAATAAAAAACCCCACTTCTTCACAAAAGCTGGTGTCATCTCCCAGTTCCCCGGCACCCAGGACGGACCCCAAACCAACAACATAGGGCCCGTATTACGCGTATCCCAGAAAGCCATCAGATCATGACACAACTCCTCGTCGTCAATTTCATCCTGCACGGCGATAAGATTATCCCGCATATTAGGAAAAGGGAAGAAATCCAGCCACGGATGATGGGGTATTCGTCGCTGGACTATTGTTGGCCGGAGACTTGCTGGAATGTGGGTCTCAGAGATCCCAGGGCCCAGTATATTGAAGATGGATACGGCGTCATCGTCATTCATCCACTCCATGGTCATGCCCATAGCGACTGTGTTATCAATGATAGCACGCTGGATGTTGTATTTTGGTAGACTCAGAAGGTGGTCCTGATTTGGAGAATTTTTTGAATAGCTTTCCAGGGCTAGCGTTTCGAAATCGCGCATCAGTGGGTAGATGTGCACTCCCAGTGTGCACTGAAACTCGTCCGAAGCTTCATCATCATTGCCGTGGTGAGTAGGTCGAGAGGCGATCACTGCACTGCTAGTTTCTTCTGGTAGTTGATTAGCTTTGTGTCGTCGTAGCTGCCGTAGTCCTATGATTTCCTTTTACGTAAGCTCATTGCACCCATACCCATCGCTCATTTGCTCGGGAAGTTGTAAGATGAAATGGAGATCAATGGGTCAGCTTACGATATGACCGTTGATTAATCCGGTTCTGTAATTTCCTTCGTTCTGTTCGATCAATGATGCCTGTCCAGTCATCTTGGGGGGCCCAAACGCCAGCTTGTTGCGGCATCTGAGCCATGGGGATCATGGTGGTTCTTGGTGCCATTACGAGTCAGCTGTATGATGATTACTGGCTTGGTTGCTGCAAGATGCTTATGCTGGCTGTTTAAGTTATTTCTCACGGCTGACAAATGTGACCACTCCGCCACAGTTAGTTTACGTGGTAGTTGTTTCTGAAGCTTGGATCGATCCCATGTTTCAAGTTGTAGGTGATATCGAACTAGCCTTATAGGGATTAGCCGCGTCAGCAACTTGCATTAGTGCCGGGAGCTAACTAACCTTTATTTATCTAGTGTGAATCATCGTTAGTAATCTCGAAGCAGAATCATATGCATTGACAACTTTTACCCATCATTTATTTTCAACCTGAAAAAACAGCCACTAAGGGAGGTATTCAACAAAGAATAAAGACAGCTCAAGCGTTCGCCCCACCATCCACCGCCCAAGTAGCCCCCGTAACATACCCAGCCTCATCACTCAAAAGAAACGCAACGACATCCGCAACCTCCAACGCCATACCAAGTCTACCCAGCGACACATCAGGAGCAGTGCCCTCACCACCGCTGTCCACATTCCCACGAAGCATAGGAGTATCAATTGGGCCACTAAACACATCCCATCAGCATCTAGAAAAAAGAACCCTTTCACACAAAAAGAGAGAGGGGGAGGGAGAGAGGGAGAGAACTTACGGCAACACAGCATTAACTCGAATCCCCCTCTTACCCGCCTCAATCGCAGCACTCTTCACCAACCCAATACAGGCATGTTTACTAGCACTATAAATAGAACCCTTTGCAAACCCCCGTTCGGAATACATGCTTGCAGCATGGACGATACTACCCGGTTCCTGTAATAAACCCGGTTTGAGTACTTCGCTGAGAATATTGAAAACCCCTCTAACGTTAATGTCCATGACGAAGTCGTATTCCTTCTCGTCTATCTCGTGAATCTCTTGATGGCCCAGCCTATGGCCCGCTGTGCCTGCGAAGTTGGCTATTCCGTCGATTCGGCCGAATTTCTCTTTCGTTAATTGTAGGAATGAGGCGAAGGTTGGGCGGTTTGTAATATCCACAACATGTGTGATGACTTTGCTTTTTTGGTCTTCGTTGAGCGATTGAAGGTGTATGGATAAACCTTCTTCGTTTATATCACATAATCCTAGGAATGCACCCTTGGCGAGTAGTTTGGTCGCTGTGGCAAGGCCCATTCCGGATGCACTGCCAGTGACAATAAAGACTTTGTTGGCGATTGATGAAGGCATACTGCTTGCTGATTTGTAGTGATTGATGATTATAAACGTCTTGTTTTCTTTTGGCTTTGTGTGCTTCATAAAGTACTAAGTCAACACTACTAGTCGAGAGTATATATATGCTACCAACATGAATGGCCTAACCTTAGCCACACAAGGACCAACATTTCCATGTAAGCAGGTCACAGTAATTCCACACTAGTGTACCACACTCTATTGAACCAGAGTTGCATTGGGTAGGTCAGTAAAAAATAACTAATAGCTCAGTCAATCAATTGTCTTCATGAATTAACATTACAGGGTACCGGACACCAACCAGGGATATCAGTTTGGTAAATCTCAATGTCGCAGACTCCATTTAAAGTGTCTCAGGATGGTGCAGGGCTTAGTGCGCTTGCTATGATGTTGAAGGGTTTCTGGACTGGTAATATCTAGCTCGGAGCCTTAGATACCTGCCAGTCTTCTGGTCGGAATTACATTGGAGACTGCTCCGCTATGGTTGTGTGAACTTTGGGTAGGGGGTCTCGGAAGACTTTATAAATAGCCTCTATCTAGACATAGAAGACTATATTGGAATATTATGATGGCAAGAATACATTTCTCAGAAGGAATTATAGGTGATTTCTGTGAGGTAAGACTTACTACTTCAAAATATGTGCCCTGCACAGCTGGCGGGTTGGATCTGTTAGCTATGTAGCTTCACCAATGGAAGGTAGCTGAAGATGCTATAGAGGCTCGCTTTGAGTGAGAACTGGCTGCTAATGTCTGGGATTCGAATGACACTGGTTATCATTCAAACGGTCAGCTACCACGCTAAAGTGAACCTGTATATTATCGCTTGTTTGTAGTAGAGCTCTATGGACTGGAGATCGAAGGCTTCATCTCCCATATGCTAGGTACCACTTGACTGAAGCCTAAAGTTCTATAGAAGGCTTGTATGGTATTCATATAGACAGCATTCCAAATACAGATATCAATCAAAAACTACTCCCTCCACCCCCTCCGCAGCTGCTACCTCCCCCACCACAGCTACTGCCCCCTCCTCCACCCCCACCACAACTACTAGATCCACCACCACTTCCTCCTCCAGAAGAAGAAGAAGTGGATCCACAAACATAGGATGGCGCCGTCGAAGTGCCACAACCCGACCCACAATTCACAGCAGCAGCAGCCGCCGCCGCTGCCACATGCTCAGCATTCTGTATACAGCCCAGCTGCGAATCAGCGATAAGAGTAGCTGCAATACTAGCATTAGCCTGCGCCTCAAATTGGGCGTCAGTTTCTATCTGTCCCTGATTACTGCAATCTGCATAATCGGGTGCACTATGGTCAAGTCCTCGGAACCAATCGAATGATTGATTGAAGTCCATAGGATTCCTGCCGGTTTCTGTGAATCTGCCCGTGCCTATACGGATATCCTGTCGTTTTGCACGGCCATCTCGAAGGGTCTCGTAGTCGGTTATCTTATTCTCACGCTTTTTCAAAGCCCATTCGGCTAAGAAGTAGTGACTGTAGGTCCCTGCCTCGAAGTAGTGGCTGAATGGTTGTGCACGGTGGATACCTCCTAGTTTGACCCGGGCGAGAGAAGGGTCGATGCGGCGTAGTCCCTTTTCTTTAGAGTGGAGCCAGGCTGTTGCTTTGCAAAATGTGGGCGATTTAGCCATTGCCGTTGCGGCACGGGCGAGGATAGACGATGCTGTGAGAATGGTAAGACGGTCTCGTAACCAGGGATTAGTGGTTTTGGTATCTGCATTCTGTTTAGGTTGATACATGTGTTTATCACGGTAGAGGTGAAGCCCGATAATAGACCATGAATCGAAAGGAAAGGCCCAGACGTGTTTCGATAGGTTGCAATCTCCACATTTAGTCGGATATCTCCTGTATGCTTCGGTACAATCCCATGGAAAGAGGTCCTGGTAGTTATATAATGTAGAGTCGAACGCTCCCCAGTCGTACCAGTATTCCTGAAGGGTGTCAATTAAGTCTGCCTCGTCATGGCGGCCATAGTGGAACCGAAGAAGGTATTCCTCGGTTAATCCAATGGGGACGTCGAATTTACTGATGATCTTGTTGTTCAGGTAACCCTCGGGCGGGCAGACGAAGCTCATCAGATAGAGCGGAGAAGATACCTCGCTTGATTGCATATGCGGGCCATTTGCCAGTGGCTCGAAGAGGTCTGTGTCGATCAAAGAGTTGCAGAAATTCTGGCAATTGTTGCTTGTCGCACTCCATGTGAGTATATTTTCGGTATCGAGAAGACGCCGGGCAATGCTGGTAAGGTATACCTTGACTCTTGAGTTGAGCAGATCCTTTAGCTTTTCCAGGACAGAGCTTATTGTGACATCGAGAATCTTTTGCTGTTCCATTATGGGCAAGCCAGGATTATCAAACGGCTGCTTACTGGCTGCCACGAGGAGTTCTATGATCTCATTCTCTTGTTCGCTCTCCGGTTTCTGGGAAAGAACACCTGTAAAGGGAGCCCCGACAATCTGTTTCATTAAAGCTTTGTATCTCTTTGGCTGGCCTAGCTGTCGTTGTTGTTGCCATAAATGTCTTTCTGGGTCTCCTCCGACTGCTAGGCTGCGTTGATGTGTCCCACGTACAAAGCGCTCGTGAAATACGGGTGATTCCCTCACGGTGATAAGAGCACCTGCTTTTGTGCTGACCATAACTAATCAGATCCTGCCTTTCCCTTTGGAAGAACACCTTTTCGGGTGAGATATACTTACTGGGAAACGCCGTTCTCGATAACCAATGGACCTACACGCAAAGCCATATGTACGTTTCCAAAAGGGTACTTCTCAGTGAACTGACGAAAGAAAAGCGGGATATCTTCATCCGCCTCTGACTCCATCGCTGCGCTCGTGGTACTCGATACAGGATGACGGTGGTCTCCCTGGCGGGTATTTTCCGTCACGGAACGAAAGGCTGGTTGCTTTTTTTTCTCATATGTTTGCGGCGTTAGATTGTAAGCTCGTCCACGCGGTGGTTCTGTACGTTGAGTATTCGGCCTGCCCCGAGATCGGTCAATTATTCTCGAGATCCACGAGGCATCAGACAATCGCCTTCCCCTCTTCCGTTTCACCTTCGCGGTGCGCAGAAGCCCCTGGTACTTTGCATATGTAACCAATTCAGAGAGTTTCAGTATCGTGCACCGGTGGGTAGATACGTAGGAAACGTGTCTATCTTCCTCATTCAGTGGGAACAGGCTGCGTGGACACCCCTGTGGATCATAGTGAGATACATCCTTGCATTCGCACATCTTCCTGCTCATGCTAGGCTGGATAGAATCAGATAGTACACAATGTTTGTATCTCTTGGATATTGACTCATCTCCATAATAGTAAGACCGATAACAGTCCTCGCATATGGTGTGAGAGGCTTTTTGTGCTGCTTCAGATTGTTCCTGTTTGGTGAACATGCTTCCACGAATGATGGCCCTGCATTCGGCACATTGCATTGGGGCAAACTGAGGGACCCATTGGTCATCGAAGTTGGAGAGCTTAACTATATTTCATGAGTATTTCACAATAATACACATTTGTAGAAACATATTGACATACGCTGTGGGATCGCTGGTCGTTTCCAAAAACTTAACTTATCCAGCGGCGGCCGATGCTCAATCAGCTTGTCGATGTCAAGGAAACCTAGCATGACTTAGTTAGCTTGATCATGGTTAAATGCCACTATTCCCGTACTTACCAGCATTCTGGAGCAACATCCATGCTCGCAATTCGACACCAGACAGTCTTGGAATGGCTTCACAGGAAATACGGTATTAGCAGCTATTCAGACAAAGCATGACAAGGAAAGCTCACTGTTAAGTTGTTCTCGAACTTCCTCTTTAATCTTTTTACTAAAATACTCCGCGCGAGTATCAAGGATGACTCTCTTCAGCGCCTCCTTATACGAAAGGTTACGCGACAATATCGCCTGTGCTGGTTTCTGGTTGGCCATCTCTTGTAGCTTTGTCTCCCCTATATGGCATTAATCATAATCTATATCACACGTATCATATACCTGTCCTAGGGCCTGGTGGGGTAAAACTAACCATAGCGAATAGCGAACGCTCTCGCCTCCTGACAAACCTGGTCCAGGAACGTATCAAAGCCATGGATTTTGGTATCATTCTCATCGCTGATACTAATATGCGCGTACTCTGGCTGTTGCCAAATCTTTAGTGTACGGATGATATTCTCCAGTTCATTCTCGACTCCAGTCCAATAGAGCGCTTCAAGCTCTTGAAGGAGGTGGGCTTTCCCCGGTCCAATCGGCTCCCATGATGTATCCGGTGCCTGGGTGATATTTGGTTGCGACGACCGATGGAAGCTATCGAAAGCCTTTAGTCGAGCCATACTAATGATTCATCTGGTAAGTAGTCTAACAATAACAACTTAGTATTCAGTTCCGAATAAATAAATATATATTTCGTTACGATATAGGTCAGACGGCGTTCCCCAGATAGCCGAATGTCACGAGTTCGTCCTACTAGTGAGGCTCAACAGTAGAACAGCCATGCAAGATAGCGCCAATAGATCAGCATTCTGCCTTCGCGTAATCTGGCCCATTTGCGGTTAGCACATTTCGTAGAATACGAGCTGCAGCCACGGGCAACTAGCGAGGCCGGGGCGCGGTTACGCCAAGGAAACGGGCTTTCTCGATGGTTCTCGTGTACGGAGTACCTGCATTGCATTCTATTGCATCAGTCGATGATTTCTGCCTTGCGGTCGTGGGTTTTTCAAATAAAAAGTGAGGCTGCGAGGTGGGTCATCTATGTCATTAGTTTAGGTTGATGATACGGAGTAGTTATGCACTGTTGCCTACAGAAGTTCTCTGAGACTGCGGTATCTGTGCTTAAGCCACGTGCTGCCCCTTCGGACTTGCAATAGCCCTACTATAGTAGTAGAAATTGGATGCAGGTAGTAGTGTTGTGCAGCTGTGCTAATGTGCTTAATTTTTCTACCGTAAAATATGCAAATCATTACCATTATACATCTGGAGTCATCCTAGTATGATATTGAACCCCAGTGTCCGTCCAATTACAGTACAACACTGTGTGCGCCCTAGCTCTTGCTCCCCAAGCCCCACGGGGGATGAATATGATGACTGCACTCCTCTCCACAAGAACAAATCCACCATCGTGGGCCCGACGGTGGCAACTGCTTCTTGCAGTCTGCACAAAACAAAGATTCCTTAGAGAATTTATGCATCTCCGCTTGAGCCTGTAGTTCCACCATCCGGAGTTTTTCCGAGCCGGTCATTGACGCGCAGTCCCGGCAGACGTTTCTATGTTGAAAGCTAGGCCCTGCTCTTTCGGCACCCGCCATTTTGCATGTCTGAGATCCTATGAGATAATAGGTTTTGTAGAAGCAATCAGAGCAGTTTGGCTTGCAGGATTCTAGGTGCGAAAGTATTGCTGGGTGTGGGACAGGAACGGATATCCAGCATGACTAGTATCTTCGTTAATAACCCATTGTACGTGCGCAGTTGCAGGATACTATCATACCTCGCATATTTGCGCACTGCAGAGCCTGCACTCTTGTTTGGCCTCTGATAAACAGGTATACATTCGAAGCTCCTCAAGCTTCGACTCCACATCTCCAGCCCCGATATAAGCGAGGAATAGCTTATCGTAGGCAGTGTGTAAATTGACTATATCCACATAATGAGCATATGAAGCAATCTTGAGAAGCACGTTCGAAGGCAGGACACGTGTAGGCAAGCTAGTGGACCTTTTATGACGACGGAGGCCAGTAAAGATTTTCGAGCGCCGATTAATCCCGTCACCCTGCCGCGTCATGACGTGCGTTGGTGGCTTTCGAGTTCGCGGTTTCAGTCGCCGAAACACCTTTGCTATGTACTTGAGCGCGAAATAAATTGCCGCTTGAATTCTGAGAGATCTACTAGTCTTAGAAGACCACCGACGACGCGGACGGGGATGCAAGATTCCTCGAACGCCATGAAAGATCATGAGTGAGGCATAGGGAATGTAAAAAATCCTGCGTCCGGTTAGCTACTGCCTATAGAACTGAGAAATATGTATTGTTCTTACACCACGGCAACCGCGAATGCCCAATGCTCAACCATTTTCTTGCAGGCAGAATGCAGCGAGGCTTCGCTGCCTGTAGAAGAGTCCCTCATGTCCATTGGCAAGGCCTCACGCCAACTTGTCGCTAAGCTATTGCAACCACCAAAGGAGCTTGGGAGGACTTTTGACTGCATCGCTACCCCGGCCAAAATAATAGCGGTCAGGGATAGCTTCAGCATCCCCATGGCTGCAAGATACAATTCTCTTGCCCCGAAAAGGAAGAATATAATGAATGCCAGAACTAGCAGAACCCAGGCCTAGTAACAGGGGAATATTGTCAGCGTGAACTTCTTCGCGAACTTCAAATCAGTGGGACATACTACCGGCATGACCAATTCGAGACCGTGGAGAAGGTAGAGGCCATGGTCGATTCTATGCAGCAGGAATTTAACTTCTCGATGAGATGGTAGGGTCAGGGTTTGAACGATGGCAAATGCAAACATAGGAACAAATACGGCGTAAACATAACAAGCCAATACTCTAGCCGGACCTGATTTCTCAAGCTGTCGGTTTTCATGACTTGAACCCATTGTGATACTAGTTCATGATGTAATGGTCATCTCGGAAATTGGCGTGATGTACTGGAGCTTTAATAAACCTAGACTGGGGCTAGGAACTACTGCTAATGCAAATTGCCAAGGAGTGGCTCTCTATCACGCGAGGGTGTCGTGCAGCCTTGCCGGATCTCCGCAATCGCCTCGTATTTCGGGGGTTGCGGCTAAGCAATGCCTTACCCACTGAGGCTGAGACACCTTGGCAGTAATTATGGTGAAGATGGTATGTGCCTCGAGAATTTATTTGCACCCAGTTCTTGATCTTATATACACTATCTTCTCTTTAATTCATCAGCAATCCATGGTTTGATCACCACTCAACATGGCTCATCTCGTCTCGTTGAACATCGCGTCTCTTCATCGCGCAAGCGGCGCTGAAATTAACAATGCCAAATTCTCAAATACCACATATCATTATGACAAAGCTCTGGTCAAGTCAGAGGAGCCTATAATACCAGATCCACAACTCTTCCAACCTTCGTCACACACAACCAATACTAACCGACGTGATCTCCCCACCATCAGCGAATGCGCCGTCCACCTCGAGCTGCTGGAAGTGTTCCATGCTCTACGAGACAGGGTCCAGCAATCCAGAGATCTGGACAATACCTTCGGCATCACACCTAATACAAGAACAGTCTACCGCAAGCAGTATTCTTCAAAACTACGTAAATATGAGTCCTATACAGTCACGGTGAAGGACACCCAGTTTGAAACGAGGCGAAAGAACAAATGGCACTATTTTCTGGAGCTCGCAGTCGGCCGATTCAGCAGATGGATCCGGACCGTTAATAGGGTGGCCTTCTCTGGTGCTGATTCACAGAATGAGAGCGAGCCATCAGGGTTGGGTCTATTACCCCCTGTCGGTAAGTGTACTTTTTCTCTCCTGTATGTCCTTTGAATACGTCGGAGAAACATTACTAAGGTTCTACACAGACGTGCTTATGGTGTGGCATGCCTTCTTGCTGAATCCCGATGACTTCGACTTCTACTGTGTTAAACATAGGTTGGAACGGATGCGCAAAGCTCCCCTTCCATGGCAGCGAATCGTACGTTTTCACTCGCTAACCATAGATCGGCCTACCGAGCACACTTCCTAACTAAAGTCAAACAGTACGAGGCAATAAACTCACGAGACTGGTCATACCGTCTCCCCGAGACCCACAAGGAGTGGCTAGAAAAAAAGGCAGACTTTAAACCCGACCTCTTCGAGACGCTCGTTGAACTCGGCAAACGCGAAAGCCACGCTAAGCATGTCCTCTCTCAATACGGATCTGGCTCAAAGACGAGTTCATTCTCACTATTGAAATATGTAGATACTCCGTCTAATTATGCTTTCGTTGAGATGGTTCAAGCCACGAGAGCCGAAGCTCTCAGGAACAAGCCCTTGAAGGCAAATGTCGAACGACAGTTCAAGTTTGTAGAGAAGATGCACGATCATCTCTGGATCCGCAGCCCGGCAGTTGATGGGACGCTTCGTCGTGCCATTGACCGCTACGAGAAATTCCTGCAATTGTTTCGTGATTACCCAAAGACGACTCTGGTGCCGACGCTAGACGTTGACCTGGCTTGGCATACGCATCTGTGTAATCCGGAGCAGTACCGAACGAGTTCGGTTGAACGTGCTGGATTGATGGTCAACCATGATGACAAGTTGGGGAAGTCGTTCTTGCATACTCGGTTTGATAAGACGCATGAGTTGTTCCAGATCGCCTTCGGGCAGCAATATCATGTCTGTCTTTGTTGGGATTGTGAGGCTGTTTCATCTGCGATGGAAGCTTTTGTGGCAAACGATGACATGGATATTATAGATGATGTTAGTTGCGATGCTGACAGCATCGTGAAGAAGGTGGAAGATGATGTGCGTTATTATAGGGCGGTTGAGATCGCGAGACGGAAGGGAATAGCTCTTCCGGTACGATCATAATATTGGTAGTAGTAGTACATACAACTAGCTAAATATGTCTCTTTCACAGGTTTTCCAGACTATTGAGACTTGGTATCATACCAACTAGTTCTCCCATTAAGCTCTCCTTTGATAATCAATTCCACTCTCTCCCCATAGCATACCCGTCGATGCACTGCAACCCGACAGAATAAAAGTCTGTCGAAGTCGGCCCGGGGTACTTCGACGGCACGTAACCGAAGAGAACTCTCCTTCAGACTAGTCTTCAATCGTAAAAGAAGGACGATCCGAGGGCCAACATGTGAGTAACATGAAGGTAGAACAGACCAATCCTTTCCTTTCAAGAAACGTTCGCTATCATCGGTAAACAACGAATCCACTGTAGTACTCGACGGCTCAGATCTAGGTAGGGCCGGCTGTTGGTTATACATTGAGTGGATCAGATCCACCAGGCATTGCTTGTATGACCCGTCTGCCCGAGTAACAGGGTCGAATTCGTTAATAATATTCAGGCACACTCCGCTAGAATTTCCAACCACGGGGCTTTCCAAGAGAGGGACTGTCACCACTGGAGGTGCCCCAAATGTTATACACGAGAATCGGGTCTCTGGGTCTAACGCTTTATGTCAGTATATCGACTTCCAGGCTGATGTGGGTGAATGCGTCTCTTACAAAGGCTTTCTTCCGCCAGATACCGAAGGAACAAAAGTGAGGCAACCGCACCACCTGCCGAGTGGCCAGTGAACAAGACGTGGCTGTAGTTACTTGCATTCTCACGGATATACATTTTTATCCTCTGTGACACGGCTTTTTCCAGAGCCTTTGCGCTATCCAGAAACCCAGAATGCGCCTGAAGAGCAGTGCTGTTCTCTGACGCAAGCCGAGATATATCCTTTGTCATTTGTTTGTTAGCAGATAGCGACTTGAGACATGCATATGCTACTCAGCAAGACTCACAATAAAGTCATCTGCATTGCGTGGCTCATAGTTAGCATTTACCATATGGTCGACTGCACTGGCGCTTCCTCGAATGGCAACTACTAGTACAGGGAGATCCTTGTTTTCAGTCCCCTCCTCAACTGTCGACACATGGTTGAAGGAAACAGCTTTGACCGTTCCATCAGTTGATGGAACGATGCAATCGCCTGGTACGAGTTTCCATTTCCCTTTGCGAATAGGGCCATTGAGTAGACCCGAGGAGGTTTCATATACCTCTCGGGCACAGTGCCACGCAACGGAGATCAATTCAGCCTTTTCTGGAGAGCTGAGAGATACGGATTAATAAGGGACATTCATAGTCAAAAAAAAAAATACATTTGACATACCATTCCCAGTCAGAATATTGCTCATCTGTCAGCTGAGAGTTCCCATATTGAGAAGCCTCTTGATCGAGTCGCTCCAACAATCCATTAATCTGGCTATTCAAATCACCTATCCACAATAAACAACTGTTACATTCTATTCTAATCAAACGATGTCTCACCATCAAGATCAATCTGATCAAAAACCGTGCCAAGAGCATCCGATAAATCCGCCACAGCGGCTGAAGCCCCCTGCGAATTGTTAATGAACGGGGAGCCTGATGCGGGGGCAACAGTGGACGCTCTCAATGCCGACGCAGTGGGTCGGGGATGGCGCTGGGAAATTTTCAGGAGACCTCTCAGGGAAACCATGGTTGTGGATGAGAAATGGGTCCGTAAACGTTAAGCGTCTTTGAGTGTGCGGGCCCGGTTGTCTTATACGGGGCCTGAGGCTGTGCTCCTGCATTAGATGCTGGGCATTCAGGGCAGCCAGTCACATCGAAGCTCTCTACTACGTAGTATTGAAAATTATCACTTGCTTATTCCTTATTTTTCACTATTATTTTTGTTAATAGGCAGCAACAGTGTGTACAAATGTTCTGTGATGAGCTGAGAGTATAAAATTTGCCGAGTTACTCCGGAGTATTGCCGTCCATAGTGGATCCTGAGGAGAGTTTTTGTTGCCCTGCGCACAGACTTCAAAGGAAATCTATGCAGTGGCGGAGAGTAATGCCACCCTAAACATTGTAAGAGTCTCTGTACAACACAACAGTGGTATGGGATGGATCCTTGCAGGTAGGTCAAGTATGTCAGTAAGGAGTCTTTACATGAACCAGCCCCTAGCCCAGCCATTCCATACCTAGTAGCTCGAAAGCAATGAATGAAGGGTAAGGATACACGAGTAACAGCGTAAGGCGAAAAATAACACCCTTTCATTTGAGGAGTTATTCCAGGCACAAACAAGAAAGGGACAGGTAATCCTCCAGGGCGCCTGAAGAGACCCTATAAGTTCAACAGGTAACTGCCAAAGTCAATCCAGCATTCCAGCTGAATCATAAGTCTGACGTAAATTATCCGGTTATTCATGACATCCTCAACTGTTCAATTCACTCCCAGCGCCAATCAAAAGCATGCAGATTTGAATCATCCTACGGGGAGTACAAGCCATTCAATGAATAAAACATGGCGGTCAAAACCTCTAGCAGGCAATCGGTTCCATTCTGCGGCATTTTTCGGCGACCGGAGCCCAAAGACCCGCTTTTTAAACGATTGATTAGATCCGCCCCTGACTCACGATCTACTGTTCCAACTCTTGTCGCAACGTCCACTCTTTAATCTTAACCCCCAATTCTCCCATTGAACCAGACTCCCGTTTCTGGATGCTTTCCCCATTGAAGTGATTCCCACTCATACTCTTCATGTTTCTGCGATTCAGCGAAAACCCACAGCGATCTTCCTTCCCCCCCAAAATTCCCCACCATGGAGTTCGGAGCAAAGTTAAACACGGATGTGCTTCACAGTCCCGAAAAATTCATTCAGCCGGGTAAGCCCGAGGTAAGACCAGCCAAATTTCCAATAAAACTCCTCTCCTAATTTACCTATTCAACCCCGATCCCTACTCCCTAACTCAGTACTTAACGCTACGTACCAGGACATAACAAAATGTAAAGACTACCGCCAAATTTCCGTCTCCGCAAAAGAGAACATCAGTCTTCTCTGCGTGAACTCAAACAGAAAGTTGACCCACTACGGCTTCTATGCCCGCATTCTCTCGATCATCGATGACTCGAACATCCCCGTCGACCTTCTGCTAACCAGCGACAATTGCGTGACCATCGCGATTGACTCGAACGCTGTTAGCGAGGAGGCTCTGCGGACCGCTCAGAATGAGATGCTGGCGTATAGCCGTCCCGTGTTGGCTGGGGATATGGTTATGCTGTCCGTGAAAATCGCGTCGAAACTTTACTGTAATGAGGTTTTGTCTTCGACTTTTTCCATTTTGAGTGCTTGTTGCATTCCTGTGCATATGATTTCCCTTGGTATGGTTTTTCTTTTTTTTTCTTTTTCCCTTTTTTTTTTTTTTT
>NW_022475389.1:0-59269 GCF_009193585.1 Aspergillus caelatus
TTTGATCTCTTCAAGTCTATTCTATCTTATCTAGTTATTCAATCTATATTATTATTCTATTTCTATATCCTCTAAAGCCAGCCCTAAGACTATTCTACTTTAGGATTAGGGCAGCTGACAGTTATGAGCCCGGCATAGCTCTATCGAATCTTGATTTAATAATTAATTTGATTATCTATATCAATTTTCTATATCGACTATCGATATCGATTAATTATTTCTATATATATCTATATATAGAAACGAAAACCTCATTATATAATCTGAATTGAAGGTACCTATTCAGCTTAGTCAGCCTAGTGACTGGCTTCAATAGAGCTGTTATATCAGACTAGTAGCTAAAGCCAAAGGGGTCTGGGACTATATAGACCCTACCTTACCTAGGGTACCTGCCCTACCTCACCACCCTACTAGGCCTAGCCCTAGTGATATTCAGCCTGGAGCTAATACCCTAATCGACTTAGAGCTATTGAATCGAGAGCTCTATAGAGATTCTATTAGGGATTATAAAGCTAGAGCAAAGGAATATTAGCTCATTTCAACCGGGGTTTCAATCCTATTATTAGTAATTACCAATTCGATATCCTATAATAATAGGCAGGTAATCTTATTGGCTGAATCACCCTATCAGATTCTGAGGATTCTATCTGCTAAGCTAGCTCCTACTAATGAATCTAGGAAACGAGATCTAATTAGGAGATATACTAAGCTTAGGGCTCCACCTAATTCAGGTTCTATAGAATCTTATATTTGAGTATGGGAAAATCTATATACCGAAGCCCTAGGACTAGATATCCCAGAGGTTCAAAGCCCTGTTCGGCCCCTATTCGATTTCCTAGAATCGATTTCTATTACTCCACCTATATTTTCAGCCTTATGGCAAGATAAATTACTCGAAAAATCTAAAAATAATGAGCCTATACTGTCTTTCTACAAGATAACTAAGCGCTTTAGGGACTATACTAGGCTGAATCAATCAAATCAGCCTAGGGGCCCTAGATCTAAAATAGCCGCAGCAACTCTACAGGGTGAATCTGATTCCAGCCCTATCGATTCAACCAATCAGAATAATTATATAGGGCAAGAGTAAAGTTTTAGAAATCCTAGTTCTAGAAATCCCTGCTGCCCCTGCCTATCTGATCCAAATAGGGGATATCACCGATTCGATAAATGCCCCTATATCAATAACTCAATAAGGCCTAGTGGCTGGTCACCTGATCCAGATGCTCTAAACTGATTTGAATCAGCTTGTCAGAATCCTAGGTTTAAAAAGGCCTACGATTCAGCTATTAGAAAATTCAGAAAAGCTGACTCAGGGTAAAATAGCTCAGTAGCCCTAGCTATCTCAGCTGAACGAACTACCCTACTATCTAGATCTCTAGGGTTGAACCCTAAAGATCTATAGGCCTATAATATAGCTTCAGATACCTATATCTATAATGATTTTTAGAAATTTTTAGATTTTAGGCCGAAATCTTCTAAAATCTATATAGGAAATACCTATACTGAAATTCTAGGATATGGAACTGTTTATATAGAGTCTACTATTTCTCTAGGAGAAATAACTGATTTCAAGCTTCTAAATTGTGTCTTTGTACCTAATTTCTATTTGAATATAATATCTGCCTTAAAGGGTAGAAAGAGTGGCCTTTTCTACAATACTAGGGCTTCAAGGATTGAAACCCTAGATAGTAGGCTAATATGTCAAATCAATGATAAAGAAGGTATATTATTGATTAAATAGGTCTTATCTAATCAGTTATATGATTCTGAAAGTCCTATTTTATCGACTAAATTATATATAGCTAGGAGCTCTACCGATCCTAGTAATTCTAAGTCTATTCAGGTATTTAATTTGTCTAGGGAAGATCCCCCTAGGCCTAATATAGCTAGGCATAAATTGCCTATCCCTGATTTTTCTAGAGACCCCGAGACTCCTAGAAGCAGCGATTTGCCTAGGGAAGATCCCCCTAGGCCCGATATATCTAGGTATAAATCGCCTAGGTTCGACTTCCCTAGGGACCCCGAGGTCCCTAGGACTCCTGAGGACTCCGAGACTCCTCAGATTGATGAACCTCAGAATTCTAGAATAGATATCTTACCTATAATAAATATAGGGTCTAGATTACCTAGCCCTAACTTGATAAAAAAGACTATGGCTGCTTAGTTAGAAAAGCCTAAAATTTCTTAGGTATTGTCCTTTTTATGGTATTTTAGGCTAGGGTATCTAGATAAGGAAGCCCTAGGTCATCTGACTAAATCGAGTCTAAATACTAGGATAGTGAATTCTAAAAAAGATAAATATCGGTTTTACCCTATATACTAGATATCTAATTCAAAAAGGCAGATATCTAGGTAATCTATTAATATAGGGTAAATACTATTTGAAACTCTATATTGGGATCTGATCTATATAAAAAAGGGGCTAAAAGATATACAATATATTAGTTATATATATTGTCTCTATTCAAAATTTTATATAGGGCAGGCCCTAAGGTCTAAATCAGAAATTTCTGATTTACTAATTGAATTAGTAAATTATATCAAAAATTTCTATAGTTCTAGGTCTAAGAGGTTTTATTTTAATAATAATAGAAATCTAGCTGATTTCTATATATTCTGTAAAAGTCTAGGAATTGAAATAACTACCAGTTTAATAGGGTAATCTGAGTAAAACTCTTATTCAGAAAGAGCTGGTGTCTTAATTATTTTAAAAACCTGTCTATTATCAGTAGACTCAGGTATTCTAATCTTTTTGTGGCCTGAGGCTGCCTATTCAGCGATATATATATTAAATTGCTCCCCTACCAAGTTAATTCAGTGGAAATCGCCTTATAAGATTCTATATAGAGATCTAAAAAATGGTTCTAGTTATATAGAATCTAAGTCTAATCTTTCTAATCTAAGAAGATATAGCTGTAGGGCCTATATCTGTATTACTAAGATAGTCTGATTAGATAAGCTTAAACCAAGAGCTCTGATTGGCTATTTAGTAGGGTATATTATCTTGAATATATGGCAAATATAGCTTCCTACTCAGAAAAAAATTATATCTGTAAGGGATTATATTTTTGATAAATCCTATATTTTTGGCCAGGATTTAGATAGTTATATAGAAAATCTATATAATAAATTAGAGCAAGCTCTATCAGAAGCTCTAAATTAGTCAGAACTAGATTAAATTTTAGATCTAGTAGAGCTAGATCCTACCCTATATAACTAATCAGATTTAGATAATCTAAATTTAGATTATCAGAAAATTAATAAAATTGATAAAATCGATTAAATTAAAATAATCAAATTCTAGGTAATCAACTATCTATACTATCTACTAGAGAGCTTTTACCTAGCTTTAGGGCGTCTACGAGGCCACTATCTAGGCTCTCTATACCAATGGTTTTAATCGATAATAGAAATTTTAATAAGACAGATTTCTATAGGTCAGAACCTATCGATTTAAATCTAAAAAGGGCTAGATCTGAGTTATCTAATAATCTGAATCCTAGATCTTAGCAGATTTCTAGGAATTTTTCTACAAAAAAGAATAATTTTGGATTATTTTTATATACCTTTTTATCAGAAATTAGGGAAAATTTAGACAGAAGTCCTAATAAAAGATTTTTAAAAAATGATTTGTCTTCTGAATCTTCTAATTGGTCTAAAATACTTAAATCTGAATTCAGACCTGAATAGCTATTGGCTGCAGAAAAGGAATATAGATAGCTAATTCAGATAAAAATCTGGACTTCTATTTTAATTAAAAAAATCGATAAAAATCGATTTGAAATATTACTACTAAAATAGATATTTAAATATAAATATAATTTTAGTGACTTTCTAATAGAATTTAAAGTCAGGATCTGTATCAGAGATAATCAATAAGCCCCTGATTGGTTAGAAACTAGGGTTCTGACCCTAGCTTTTAGAATATTTAGGACTATTCTAGTCCTAATTACTGCTTTCGACCTAGAAACTATTTAATTAGATACAGTAAATATCTTTTTAAATAGTTTTCTAGATAAAATTATCTATATTTTTCAGTTACCTGGATATGGGCCTAAATATATAGCTCTAAAATTGAATAGAGCTCTATATAGTCTAAGGCAAGTACTATTTCTATGGTAGAAAGATATAGGGAAAACCCTAGAATCTCTAGAGTTTAAATCTATACCTGAAGATTTCTATATATATATAAATAACTATCTGATTCTAATAATATATGTAGATAATATAATTATTATATATTATTATAAAAATTAGAAAAAGATAATCGATTTTAAAAATCGATTACTAAGTACTTATTAGATAAAAGATCTAGGTCAGATAACTAGATTTATCAATATAAGGATTATTAGAGATTGCCTTAACAAAAAGCTCTGGATTTCTTAGACAGATTATATTAATAAAATTGCTTACTGATTTTATCTGACTAATCAGAAAACGCCTCGGATTTCTCTATCGGTAGAAAAATCGAGCTTACCTGATTATCAGGTCTTATTACAATATATTTATAAATATTAGTAAAAAATCGGTTTAATTTTATATATATCTATTATATCTAGGCCTGATATTGTAAAGGGCTGCCAAATCCTTTCAGAAAATCTATTAAATCCTAGCCCTAGGTATATAGCTGCTGTAAACTATATGATTTTATATCTATATAGAACCCGATATCTATCTATAGAATACTCAGGGCCTAGCCCTAGCTCTATAGATTTTAACTAATTAAATTAAACTAGAATACTGAATCCTAGCCCTATTTTTTTAATGGCTAGTGACGCTGCTTTTGTAGATTATTTAGATAAAAAGAGCTCTGAAGGATATATCTGCAAGCTATATAGTGATTCTATAGATTGGTTAGCTAGGAAACAGAAAATAGTTATCTTATCAATTATTGAAGCTGAATTACTAGCACTAACTAGCGCTAGTAGGTAATTCCTATAGTGGAAATATTTATTTAAGGTTTTAAACTTTAATCCTAATCAAAAGCTCTATATAGAATGTGATAATAAGCAGACTATTTAGCTGCTTACAGATGACCATTCTGTATATAGATCTAAGCTGAAATATATTGATATTCAAAATCTTTGGCTTAGACAGGAAATTAGAGCTAAAAATATTGATATTATATGGAAACCGACTAATCAGATGTCTGCAGATGGTTTAACTAAAAATCTGTCTAATTAAAAATATCAGATTTTTCTAAACTATCTAAATATGACTGATATATCTAATCGATTCAATGAAACCGATTCAACCGATTCAAACTAGGATATTAAATTGGATAAGTCCTATTTTATCTATCTCTCGATATCGATTTCTAGGGCCTAAATTGAATTAGCCCTATTTCAATCTATTCAATTTTTTAGTGATTTTTAATCGATCTTTTTACTGATTTTAAATCAACTTATCTATCGATTTTTTGATATGACCTATCTACTGATTTCTATTCAGATTTAATATCTATTTTTAGATATTTAAATCTGGGGGGGTGTGTCGGAGTGAAATTTCCTATTTAGGAAATATTCTAGAAAGCTTCTATAGTATTACCTATTTTAGACTAGATTGAAATCTTATTTTCAATCAAGGTCTAGAAGGAATCTATGATTTATGACTTTGAATGATTTCTAATAATTTATTATAAATTATTAGAAATCATTAGAAATTAAGAATTAGTCAGAATTAGTTATGATGACAAATTCACTAATTCTATATTGATTTGAAATCATTCACCAAAAGTAAGGCCTAAAAATTGTCTATAAATAAGGCCTAAAAGTATCTACTAAATGATCTTTTTGATTCAAGCAGATCATCAACCAACTGTTACAGACCCAGACTAGTGCGGCATGACCAGGATAATATAAAAGATTACGATAACAATAAGCGGTGAAATATTACCACTGGCAGAATATTATCGAACCCATAATATTCGAGCACGTAAATATCAGCAGAAACGAAATATTACAACCACAATAATATAGAGGGGCCTCAACATTACCAGAACAATAATATTGAGAACTCTCGGTGTTAGCACAGTAACACTAATCAAATATAATCCTGGTAAACACGGATATACCCTTTATATAGTATATCTGACACAAAACAAGCAAATACCCACGGAAGTCACGTAAATAAATAGTATACACTCGCCAAGCAATGGTATACGGGTACTATTATAGTATATATAGACCACATAGTATACCATAGACCAGATTGGTACTCAGGGATCAAAAAGATATAAGGACACTTATTCATATACTTAGATTAGTTCTATATAATCAATCCAAATTATTATTTAATAGCTATATTCTATTTCGAAGGTATATCTTTTGTATATATTACTAGCTTAACTCGTTCGCACTATCTAACAATTAAGTATATATACTCAATTAGTCTGGTCTTTCCACCTTGAACTATTTACAGTAGTATCGTTTACGTTGTACTATCGAATCGTTCGGACCATATCGGGTCACTTATAGTCACTGATCGCTAGCGGATTCTAGTCATCAGGTAAGTCGCGTCTAACCCAGGTAGCTAACTGGTCGCAGAGTCCTTGGACGAACACCCGGGCGTAACACCAACTATCTGATTATCAGATAGTCAGATTTCCTATTCATTCATTTGATCTCTTCAAGTCTATCTTATCTAGTTATTCAATCTATATTATCATTCTATTTTTATATCCTCTGAAGCTGATCCCTAAGACTATTCCGCTTTAGGATTAGGGAAGCTGACACCTATTCATTCATTTGATCTCTTCAAGTCAATTCTACCCTATCTAATCATTCAATCTATACTATTATTCTATTTTTATATCCTCTTAAGCCAGCCCTAAGACTATTCCATTTTAGTATTAGGGCAGCTGACAAATAATATACTAATTTATATACTAGGTCTGACCAGGGCATTCTGGATCGTTGATCCAGAATTATTTGATCTTTTGGTCTTGTGGAATATCGGGCCCTGGCGATATCTTTTACAGACATATAGAAAGAACTAAATCTAATTGTCTGTCAATTTGACCCCTTTAGTTTTAGGCATAGTTTACTAGGCAATACGGAATATTGCCGATTCAAATGGGGTTACGTAGTAAACCTCTCAGAGGGTTAACACTCTTAAGAGTCAAGACCCACCCTGACACCGAGCTCCGTTTGATTTAATCAATCGTAGCTGCTCCAAGGCTGGAACATTGTTTGAGGGGTCGCCAAAGCCAACAACGGTAGCCCTAGCTTTAATGTTGTGGTCATATGATCATATACAGTAGGTGATCACCTGACGCCCGGTTTCCCCTCACCGACTGTTTTTTTGATGATTTTCAACAGCTTATATCTCAACCAATATGGGTTCAATTGAAGCCGCGATAGAAGCAATAAATGCCTTGGAGACTGGCGCTTTGATTAATTATACTAAAATTGTGAAAGAGTTTGGTGTTGATCGGACAATATTATTAAGGTGCCACTGTGGGGTACAGTGTCCAAGAGATTATTAATATAGGCAACAGCGAGTTCTTACCAACTAATATGAAAAAGAACTAATAAGCTATATCAATAAGCTTACTGATCGAGGCCTCTTTGCTTTCTATGAGATGCTTCGGAATTTTGCAAAGGAAATTACTGGTATAAACCCCGGAAAATACTGGTCTGGGCGCTTTATAAAGTGTTACTAAGATGAGCTTATCTCAATCTATATAACAGCTATTGATGCGGCGAGAAAGCGAGCCGATTCTGTGTATAGATATACTTTATATTTCGAGCTGTTAAGTCGGAAGATGCAGTAATATGAGCTACAGCCAGAGGATATCTATAATATAGATAAGAAAGGATTTTTTATTAAAATACTGGTTAAAGGTCTCAGAATCTTCTCAAAGCAGAAATATATAGCTGGGGGAGGACTTAAGTAATATCTACAGGATGGAAATCGCGAGTAGATAATCTTAATTGCTTGTATTTGTGTTGACGAAACCTCTCTCTTACCGGGTCTTATTTATCAGGCTTTTATTAGTAATATATAAAATTTCTGGTTTCAAGACTTTGATCTGAAGCTTTATTCTTGTTTCTTCGCCTTCTCTGTAAGCGGTTGGATTAATGATAAGCTAGGATATATCTGGTTAACTAATATATTTGACCGCGAAACTAAGGACAAGATATACAGGCGATAGAGGCTTCTTATTCTTGATAGTCATGGATCTTATTTTACTATAAAATTTATCGACTACTGTAATATTAACAGGATCCTACTAATAATATATCTGTTTTATTCAACTTATTTACTGTAGCCGCTTGATATTAGGATCTTTGGTTTTCTCTCTACCGCTTACAGTAAGAAGCTCGAGGACTTTCTATATAAATTAATAAGCCTTAGTTATATTACTAAACAGGACTTTTTTTTGTCTCTTTTGGCCAGCCTGGGAATAGGTCTTATTGACAAGTAATATTCTTTCTTTATAGTAAGCTGTGGGGATATAGCTGCTGGATCCGGAAATAGTTCTGGCTTGATTTAATAAGTAAAAAAATTTTAGACTATTCTTAAGCGATTTCTCGCGCTCAATCCTACAGGCGGAGAACTAGCGGAGGATTGAGAAACTTCTGAATTGAGTTGTTACTGATATATATAATAAAAACACCAAGAAATTGAGTTTGACGATATATTATCTCTCTATACAGAATATTATTCTTAAACTATATTGCTAAGGCCTCGAATTAGCCCTCCAGAATAAGAAGAAGAAGTATTAATATAGGAAACTCTTACAGTTTGAGCTCACAGTCTCTGAGAATAGTGGTGTAGTTTTTTACTTTTCTTAAAAGATTTAGCAGACTTGTGATCTTTAAATATAGAAGGATAAAGCTATACAACTTACTAAGGTGTTAAAGGAGTAAGATAAGATCTGTCGACAGTTTACTAAAGAGGAGAAAGAACGCTTACTTAAAGAGTAAAAGAGAAATCAGGTATTCCAGCGAGAATTACAGCTGCTAGAGTCGAGATAGAGTAAAAGAAATAATAAAAGGAGGATACTTGTCTAGTAAAAAGGGCGGATTGACAGCTTTAAAATAATTTCCAGTAGACAAAGAAGTCTTTAAAGAAGGCTTCTAAAGCTTTATATCAGAAAAAATCTATAGTAACCAGATTAACAATGTCTATAGAAGTTTCTGAGACCCCTCTAACAGTAAATTGTTGAGGCCGCGAGATCCGACTCCTACAGCGCTTTCGGAACAATTAAAAATTGTATATAGAGTCCTAATAATGACTATATTAATCTATCAAAATATCTCGCGATAATAGTAATTACATGTGGTTGAATTGCTTCATATTCGATATCGCTGGTGGTGGTGAAATCGGGCGGCAGGTGGGACCGGGTGTCAGGTGATCACCTACTGTATAGATACCTATAGTTTATTACTTCCACTGAATGCCCATAACTGTACCTTGAGTACTAGTACTACTCTCTCCGATTTTATATAATCTATAAATACATCCCTTCAAGGTTAACAACCCTACTATTCTTTCTAAAAGCTTTATTTAAGGTGTAGTAGGATGCCTGGGATGAGCTACGAGTAGCAGACATGGATTTGCTTAAGACGCCTTTAAGTACTAGCGCGCGGGGCTTCCCCACATTTCAATGGCAGGTGAACGCCTTTGTAACCAGTACACAGGGCGGTAGCCATACAAATAGGAATATCATACTTTCATCAAGTCTACAACTTTGATGTCGAGACTCCCGCCCACAATATGTTAGAGGTATAATCTTATCGAACATTCGACATTGGGGGCAGCTACAATATGATACCTGCTTGTTTACCATCTTCCAGCTTTTGAATCCCGGCTCGTATCCATCGACTTTCTAACCCAGCTCTATCAGAATGTAAGTGATGTCTGATATATTGTTTGCTTATGGGTTAACCAGTGCAGGTCTACCGATAGCCATCTTTCTATATCAAACATCAAGTTAATGAGCAATCCCCATTCATTTCCCCTGTCATCTATGCGCGCTGGGACAAGAAAAACTGAAACTCAAAACAATGATGACAATGAAACTGGGCGGCTGGCGGTCACGTCTACAACCATCTCTTATTCACCGCAGCCTGACAATATCAGTAGACCAGAATTTGCTGTATGTATGGAGGGGCTACCGAATACCATCGAAAGCAATATAGAGATTCAGAATAGCAGATTAACAAGAGCTCTATAACAGATACGAATAGCAAACTCAAACCACGGTAACGTTGAAGGAAGCTTGGAAGAGGATGATGATGATGATGAGCCCCCACAATCTATTATACATGTACCTCCTGGCTTCAATGACTTCGTGGGTGTTCCTGCATATACGTTTTGACACCCATGCAGAGTGCCTTGCTAAAACTTACCAAACGTAGAGTATATACACACAACAGTCATCTAGTGGCATAACTACACTTCAATCAGATGCTTTCGCTGATTTCGAGAGGGAAAGACACCACGCGCCTCCAACTATTTCCGAAGAAACAGAAAAGGTACTTAATTGCTCTTAACATCACCGCTGAGTAAACTAAACTTGTTAGAAATCTTCTAACCATCCATTATCGCCGCCATCGCTGGCTACTGCGATTGAACCTACGAGAGATTGGTCTGAGCGAGCGACTCCTCGAGCGCAGACAATGCGAGACTTTGATGATGAGATCGACGAAATATCGCACTCAAGCAATCGTAAGGGTAAGGTAGTCCTCCCGCCTGACCTATGGGGCAACGATCGCTAGACTCATCACTAAGATTAGTGTAGATATACCAGAAGGGACTGGCCCAGAGAAGGCCAGCCGGCAAGTGGGTGAGACAGGCACATTCAACTTAACCATAGAGAACTTCTCCGATGGAGAAGCTGAACTGAAGACATTGAAGATCGCCTTGGCTGAATGTTGGTCCCTTTGCAATACTTTAGCCAGTTTAAGCTATATTAACCGGCAGCGGTCCAATATCGGCGCTGGCATGCAAGAAGAGGCCTGGAAATCATGCTGGCAGCTGTGCCAGGAACTTTACAGTTGCCAGAACGAAAACTACACCTACCAAATCAGCCCTACACTTGATCTCTGCCGAAACTTTTGTCAAACACTGTTTGACAGTCGAGTTCACGAGAATGAACTGACGGATTCGGTTTTTCGCGTCAGCTTTGAACTTAACAATCATCTATATAACACGCACGATCGAGATTTGCCCGACGCCTTTAGGGAGAGGACATTAGATTTTTATATTACGCTGTGTCATCGTCTCATGAAGCAAAGAGCTCTAGTGACAGAAATGGACTCTTTATTAAGCGCATGCTGGTCACTAGCGGAGATGTTGTTCAGCATACGCCAGAGTAAGAAAGAGGGAGGTCGTTTGAGCGAGGTATTACTCGGCTCTGCTGTTCAGGCTTGCTGGGAGCTTTGCGATATATTTCGGGAAGGATGGACGCAACGGAGCCTTCGCGATTCTGATCGTGGAACGCCGCGGCCGAGCCAAGCGATATTTTATCAGATTGAGCAGCAGACCAGCCAACCCAGTCACAGCCTCAGAGGCGAGTTGTCTGGACCACATCGACATCCTGAAACGCCAACAACTATCTTTGAGGACGCAACCACCATTTCTCCCGACGAAGGACCTATTCCAGACATCTTCGTTTTAGGTCGGAGATCGTCAGCCCACAACTCCTATGTTAAATTGTCGTCCAATTCGTCTAGTAACTCGATACAAACTCACTCTTCTGAACAGACATCTTCGACCAACACGGTCACGATTCCGACTAATGATCCAAATTTCTCAAGTCTCAGGATCTTAATAACGAAGGCCGCAGTGAATAGCGGTTACCAACGCAACGGAACACAGAGTCTATCATCCTTTGTTAAATCTCTTTCATCGGACGCATTCGGCTCGTTGCCCTGGCAAATGTCCCTTCTTGAAAATTACAAAAGATTCGTTGGAATTGACCCAGTGTTCCAAAATGCTGGCCCGCAGGCCCAGGCGAGTGCAGTGGATATATCAAGGGCTGTCCAAGAAATGATGCAACGTGGAAAGTTACCTTGGCTACGCGACCTTTATCGCCTTGTGTTTGGGTATCATGTAGAAGAAGCAATAAACTGGGGGAGCCCAGTGCTTCAAACGTAATACTGATCCACCATCTTACATTATTCCATCTTCCTCCTCGACCTCTACCTTTGCTAGCAAACAGTAAGCCTGGTTCAGTAACGATGTGATATGAAAAGGAAAGAATTTGGGGGTGGGGTAGGAGGCGAGTACAGATAACTGCTTTTGTCTAACTGGGCTAGCTCGTTATACTACCCTGGTGGAGAAGATCGAGATAGTAAGTGTGGCATGGGTAGGATTGCAATTTATATAGAACACTCTGAGCAAGCAGTAAAGATCCTAATTCTACTAGACTTGACCTGTTATCCACAGCAGTTACAGATAACACAGGAGGGGTTAAGTGTAATGAACCACCGTAGCAAGTAGCTAATCAACTGAATATATCTACGGCTTCTGCAACGGCAGCTTATGTTCTTCAGTCGAGGTTGAAGTTCCTAAGTCTAAGCTAACAACCAATATAGATATACCCCCCCCTCCTCCTCCTCCTCCTCACCCCCGGCTACACACGAGCCCACGCAGGGGGGATCCTAGCAGGTCCTTTGCTATGCGAGAATGACAACTTTCAGCCTCCTTATGGATTATTTCTGCAGCCCTCATATCCGAGGGCCTTCTCTACAATGTATAAATCCCTACACACTTTGTATTCTACAAAGAGGCAACTATACTCAGTAGATTCATTGCTGATATATAAGAATTTGAAGCATCTGTATCAGAGCATGATGAGAGGCATTCACGGCCGTACTGCAATGGCCACTAGACAATAATGGCACAGCCCCTCAGACCCATGTTGTCAATATCCTTTAATCATCCGGATACTCGTCTTTGATGTTGCTCACAAAGGATCGAGTTTCTTCGTCCCATCGCTTGAAATGCTTCCCTGCGATTGCAGTAAGGGTTGTAGGCAGATCAGAGATATTTGGGGCCAGAAGCTCGATATTCTCCTCTGCCACATATCGCACACTTCTATCCTGGACACTGGAGTATGGGTCAGCCTGGCAGCGCATCGCCAATCGTAATTAAACATACAGAACGTGGTAGAAGCTTTGATGCCTGCCTCCCTGCAAACGATCAATCCCCATCCTCCTCATCCACTGCTCGCCTGCATCGCATTCAGTGTCCCAACCAGTTATGATAGCTATGTAGTTATACCGACGATGTCGGAAAACCTGACCGATGCAGTACTTCACATCGCATCGACCAGAATAACGTCTCTTCACCTGCTTTGGAATCTCGTCCACGGCCCGCATGACGTGGAGACTCTCTAGGATATGCTCATATTCGAGCAACCCACGAAATATCGGGACTACATACTGTTCGACAAGGTATATATCGGATGGAAATTCCGTGGCAAACAACTCCATCAGCCAAGGTAGATGGTGTCGAAACTCGGCGGGTCGAGAGGGGTCAGAAAGAAGCATCGTCGACCAAAGGGCAGCATACTTCGCACTAACAGTATCCACTGGCTCCAAATGCACATCTGGATACTGAGACATGCGCTGGACCGAATTCAGTATATTCTTGCTGCACCTTAAAACGATCTCCGAGGTCCGAGATTCATCTAGAAAGGTCGACTGCTCGACACTAGATGCTCCCAGATAGTTCAGCTGGCGTTGTAGATTCATGACTGGAGTCTCTCTATCCGAACGAAATGGGTCCATATAAATAGGATCTCCAGAAACCCCCGGCCCTAGCACATTGCCATCTACATCGAGCCCCGGTGGAGGTTTGACAATAACATGGACATGGAAAGGGAACCCACAAGGTCGAGCATTTAGACCAAGCCTCTGGGCAACGTAGCAATATATAGCCGCAGACACTAGGGGAAGCGAATCGTGGTTTGGGTCATTCAGTGCAACACCCAGGAAATTGTGCTCTAAGCAGTGGTACTCCCTATCCGGTTGAATACCAGTCAGGTTGTTTGACTTCAAATATACTGCAATAGTCCTCGCCTTATCGCGAGGTGTGAACATATTTATGCTGGGGTATAACGAGGAAAGTCGTCCAACGATTTCATCCAGCTTGTTAGTTATCTAGAGCTCGATTAGCAAGGCCACTGCCCATTCGTAGCAAGTGTACGTACTTCGGCGAGACTTCCATATCCGCTTTCTGGTATGAAAAGGTCGAAGGCGCCGAGTGCTCGTTCTAGGGCTACATTCCCACCATTCCTCAGTCTAGCCCATACTGGTAACGCAATACTCCGGTGTAAACAGGTCAGGAGCACATTGCCATAATACCTTTTAGTGGTCACCACAGTTCTGTCAATGAAGCCCGGCGAAAAACAGGTAATTCAAACAAACCTTCTTGCTAGATGGTCATCTGTCTCTAATTCTGGTGAAATGTTCCTTATAAGTGTATCTTTAACATCGTATCCAAGGTCGATAAGTGCGCGAAACTTTTCGATTCTCCCCGTTTGTCCCGCAAGGATACTATCTAGGAGATGGCTAGCAGTGCAGTCGGTCAGGTGTCTAGATACGTATAAGGCCTTCCAGTCTACTGCGCAGACGGGAGCCGACAATTTTTGTAGTATATCATGTTTGCTGTCCCAGTACTTATAATACGCTTGGCAGTAGAACCGCCACAGTAAAGGCTCGTTGGTAGAATGTTCGAATCGATGGGCTGTCTGCTGCAAAGCAGCCGCGGAGCAGGGGCGGCAGTAGCATAGGATAGTGTGGATTATCTCTTCAGGAAGATTGTCGAGAGATAACACCATCCCGCTGGAATGTATCAACCAGAAATTGAATCGATGTGAACTTAACCCCTGGGGGTGGGGAAAGGTGGGTTATGGGTACTGAGTACGGAGTATGGAGTAGCATTTAATCAAGATTAAATTCCGCTAGGACGGGGGCTACCATTGGCCTTGGCTGAAAAAGAAGGCATGCATATGGGTGCTTTGTTCAATCTGTTGATTATAGGGCTTACGCCTATATCCTCTCGGGATTCACATTCATGTGTAGGCAATTTCCCCCTGTCTATAGATCATCCAGTGTGCAATCAAGCATAGCCACAAGCTCTACATAGGGGATGATTTGTGAGACACATGCACGCACACGCGCACGCACACATTTATATAAATATAGCCGCCACCCCGCCACTTTTCGTACACCACACATGATAAACCTAGGCAAGGCCGTAACCCCCGCAACCCGCCACTATTCCATGCCCCTCACTCCGAATTTAACACTATATCCTGCTGTGGTCAATCATCCATGGGACAGACGCATTCCTCGAACAGCCACGATGGAGCAGGCTCGGACATAAATCAACCAGAGGAGAAGAAGGTAGATTACTACGAGCTGCTCCAGGTCGAACGAAATGCATCTGGCGAGGAGTAAGTTCAAGTATATCAGACAGTACGTACTGGGAAGATGTTTAATTGATATGCTATGTCAGGATAAAAAAGGCCTACAGAAGAAGGGCTCTGGAGCTACACCCGGATAGAAACTATGGCAACGTGGAGGCTGCTACCAGGCTGTTCGCCGAAATTCAATCTGCATACGAAGTCCTCTCAGACGCCCAGGAGCGTGCGTGGTATGACTCGCACCGTGATGTTTTCCTAGGAAACGATGGCAAGCCAGAAGGGGCCGATTATTCATACGATACGCGGATGACAACCTCCGACGACATCCTAAAATTATTCTCAAAATTCAGTCCTCGGATGGAATTTACAGACGCGCCAACCGGATTTTACGGTGCCTTGCGTGAAACATTCGCACGGCTTGCCCTAGAGGAGACAATGGCCTGCCGCTGGGAGAATGTTGCGTGCATAACGTATCCTACATTTGGAAACTGCAACGCCGACCCTGAAGAGGTTGTACGTCCATTCTATGCTGCCTGGGGTAGTTTTTCTACGAAAAAGTCCTTCGCCTGGAAAGATGTGTACCGTTACTCTGAAGCACCAGATCGTCGCGTTCGCAGACTGATGGAGAAGGAAAACAAGCGTCTCAGGGAAGATGCCATTCGGGAATTCAACGAGGCTGTTAGGTCGCTTGTAGCTTTTGTGAAGAAGCGCGATCCCCGGTACAAGTCTAACGCATATAGTGAATCACAACGGCAGGAATTTCTTCGTCAATCAGCAGCTGCACAGGCAGCCAGATCACGAGCAGCAAACCAGGCGAAACTGCGTGATCATGTGATGCAAGATTGGGCAAAGGCGGAAAGTCCGGGTGAGGAATCCAGCGATACAGGCGAGGACGAAGTTGAGTATTTTGAGTGCGTTGCATGTCAGAAAACCTTTAAAAGTCATAATCAACTCGAGGCCCACGAACGCAGCAAGAAGCATATAAAAGCTGTGAAGCAGCTACGCTGGGAGATGAGAGCACAGAATGAAGAGCTGGGCCTGAAAGGAAACGCCTCTAACCCCGAAGAGCCCCAATGGGATAATTCTACCCATAACAATCCACAGGACAACCCAGTGCACAATATGGCGTCATCAGTCCAACAACCACGGGATAACGCGACAAGAAGCAGTGCCGGAACAGACAAGTATACCTCTTCTAATACTAGAGTTGATATTAAACCTGATGAAGGTTCCTCGGCGGACACAGGTTGCCATGGGGACTCTATGCCAGATCTCAGCGACGCCGATTATGTACCTAGGGAGTGTGTTGAACAGCGATTAGGTTCTCAAACCACGCTAAACCAACAAACGGCAGAGATGGAATCTCTAGACAACCTGTCGCAGCAGTTCTCAACAACTGAAATAGAGGACTCGCAAAATTTTCCACCAAAAGTGGGAAAGGCTAAGCAAAAACGTGCGAAAAAGGCCCAGCGTGCAATGAACCAACCCCAGAATATTAAATGTGCCACTTGCTACGCTATTTTTCCCTCAAGGTCTCAATTGTTTATTCATATCCACGAGTTTGATCACGCTCAACCCTCATCCATGGCCGATACGCAAAAAACGAGGCAATAGACAAAGCAAAGAAGCTTGCTTGTTGCCTTTCCTCATCCGTGCCAAAGTTTCATTACCTGGGCAGGCTTCTATGGTCGGGATCAGGTACACTAGAGGCATCATTGTGCCGTCCAAAACCCAGACATGTTTGATTTTTTTTTATTGACATGTACAGTTAGCATATATTGCTAGAAGCGGTACGGATATACTTTGATGAGACCACACTTATTACTCGACGAGGTAAGCCTACCCTAGACCAGCCTTGGTATTTTTCACAACATGCGCGACTGGTAACAGGATACCCTTATTGTTAGTAGCACCAAGAGCTGTTCCCGTACTCCAACCCATTCTTTCCAGTATTGCTCTGCCCTTGTTTCCTGCTCCAATCTCCGGAGCAGATGCGCCGACAATATCTCCATCCATGTATGAGACAGAACTGTCCGGACGACCACGAGGTGGTTTAGCAGACTTTGTGATCTTGTGATCCCATGATTTGGTGGCTGCGTGGTTAAACTTTCCTTTTGAGAATATCTGGTCGATATAGGAAATGGTCTTTTGTGTGTACCTCGGAGTCCGGGAAGTCTTGTGCAGTATGGGAAATCTAGAGGACCCCTTGCCTCGTGATTGTGAATTTAAAGACAGCGCATTTGCTAGATCATGAATCAGTTTCCTACGATGCTTCGTCATAGGCGGAAGAGCCAAACTAGACGTGCAGGTTAATCAGTAAGCATTTATTGGTGAGTTAATTGAGCAAAAAACATACCTGGTTCTTGACGACAGTAGGAAAATGCGTATCTCCGTCTTCAAATCACTAAACCCCATGCCGTTTGTATATTTGCTTCTCAGATCTGGGTCATGTGCCCCTCGACCTAGGAGACCTTGGGAGCGAAGTTCTTCTCGTTTCTGCTTTCGGGCTTTCTTCTTCTCTCGGTCATTCCGCCAGGCATTCTCCAGTTCCAATTCCAGTTCACTGTCCGATAAGACCAAGTCTGGATTGCGATGCTTTCCTCTTTGCTTTTTCCGAAGGCTTGGCCTGTTAAAATCCATGATATCTAAGCCGTAATAGGGGTCAATTTCCAAGGCGTCGGCGAAAGCAGTGGCCGAGGCGAATATACCATATTGTGAGTCTTTGCGGTTCTGTTGAAAAAGGGCGGTGCGTCCTTGCACTTCGCACTCCAGTGCCTGAAGTCTCTCAATGTCTAGGTCAGTATCAAGAGCGTCCCCTTCGTCGGAGTCATTGACTTGGGAGCTGTGTAGATCATGGTTACTCGCCGAGGCAACATCGTGGAGCGCGTACGATCCTGCATCGTTGGTAACATTCACTTCACTCTCGCCATCTACTGATTTCAGCATGAACTTTGACGGCGGGATCATTTTGCGCTTACGTTCCGACAAGATATCCCTACGCGAATATTCCCCTTTGCCGGAACGACGAATAGAATCGCAAATGGGCGCATGGATCGTAGTGTTCTGCGGTGGCATCTCTACCCCATACTCGGGCTCGTGCGTCATAGCACCAGCTAGTGAGCTATGTAGATCGGCGTAGTAATTTTCGGCCATGTTTGCTATATAGTCAGCTAGTATATCGTCATCTTCACTTTCCGATACCTCCTGGGTAACTTTCTCCGCGTATTGCATCACAGTCTTCGTCTGCTCGATATTATCCGCTGTTCGTGGATTTCTATGTGGCAGCTCATATGTTGATATGCCATCGGATACCGGACACACCTTGTAGTCCGGTGTGGGTGGCCTTGTCTCGGGTGGCGATTCGAGTTCTTTTGGCGAGAGGTAATTTGTTTCAGCAGCTTTCATCGCATGGCCTTCAACAATGATACGAGGTCTTTCTTCAAGTCTACGCCGCCCATGAAACACTATTTCATCTTCGCTGGAGTTGTCACACTCGGATAGTGAGACTGTGGTAACGGGGTCTGCAAGCCCAGTGTGTGCACCACTTTCGCCTGATAGGTCGACGAAGAATGACGCGTTGCGCTTTGCGCGTTTGTTTTTCAATCCCTGTGCATCCTCCTTCGACTCAACCCTTCCCGTGGGCGGTTGCTTGTTGCTTTCTTCTGGCCAGGGGGCGCCCCCTTCACGAGCCTCTCCCCCGTTGTTTTCATTCCGCTGGGTGTTACCTGCGCTCACAAAACGGACTCCTTGGTGGCGCAAATTGGAGCCAGTACGCCACAAACTCCGGCCTTCTGTGTTCCTTGCTTCTTGCTGCATCGTCAAGTATTCTGGTTGGTGGTCTTCAAGCAGTCAGCTAATAAATAACCTAACGCTGATTATTCCTGTAGCAATACCTGTACTGGACTTCATCGTCGGCTTCTGCCTCTTGATCCGCGCTTTCGCCTTACTGTGGCGAGCCATTTCGAATAATCTTTAGTATTTGGTTTGCTCTAGATATATCGACGTTCTTCTCTGAACTTGGGTACAATGAGTTCATAAAATCTTAGACACTTAATAAGCGGGTGTATTTTAACTATGTCCGTGGCGGGCTGGTCGCCGATTGTGGTTGATTTACTGATGGGGCTTAGTCACTCAGAGCTTACTAAGTACTGGGGTACCCTTGACGCCCCGCTTTTGGAGAAGTGAAGAAACAACAAAGGTAATAAGAGTACGGAGTAATATATCAAATAATAATAAAAGATTCGGGCATGATGAGTCTTTCGATGTCCCATGGGCGGGCGCAGCACCTCAACCCAGCATGTACACGTGTTGATTATGGTGAAGCAATGACGTTTACATGACTTGAGATAGGAGGTAAAGTATTATGTGTAGGTATCTCGTGACTGGTGCAGTTATGGCCCCTCCTCGGCCCATCATAGGATAGAGGTTTCTTTAAGTAACTGTCGCCAATAATTATCGTTGAACTGCGGTACTTTTCTTATCTGATACTTCCTGTTGTGCTTTCTTTTGGGTTGTTTTATGGTACCGCCTTGAACTGGGAGCTAGTCGTATATACATATGTCCCGGTGCATGTATATATTTAACCAACCGTATTTCACCACCCAGCTAACCATAACCCGCCAGTGAACGTCATCGCAACAACCATAACTCCCAGACACACACTGACTGCACCTAAAAATGAACAGTGTAGATATAGGGCGGTGCAGAAAACGCATCGTACAATATCTATGGGATCCCGAGCCCAGGAATGACGAAGAGCCAGATGCCTCTATTTGGTGCCTGGGAGTAGAGTATGCCTCGCAGCTTCCAAAACCTACAGCAAACACTACTTCCGGTAAGCCAGTGGACCGTTCCACCATCATTATTCACAAGGGCGGAAGGTCACTGATATATGTGGGCGAATAGAGCGGGATGAGCTTGACGCTGGAACAAGCACAATAGACGATGTAACGGCATATGGCTGGCCAGCGGCATTCATCTCGGACTTCGAGTCGAAGATCTGGATGACGTATCGATCTGATTTCCCTCCAATACCAAGGCCGGACAACGACGAAGCGAATCATTCGATGACGCTAACTGTACGCCTGAGAACCCAGCTAATGGACCCTCAAGGCTTCACATCAGACACAGGATGGGGTTGCATGATCAGATCCGGGCAGAGCTTGCTAGCAAATGCAATGCTTACATTATGCCTAGGTCGTGGTATGGCGCTCCCTTAACCCTACATATACACATAATAACTCCGATACAATCCTCTCGTTCCATGTAGTCACCGTGCTAACACATCCTAGCCTGGCGCCGTGGGGACAAAGCAGAAGAAGAGGCCCACCTACTATCTCTGTTTGCTGATCACCCCGACGCACCCCTCTCGATACATCGATTTGTTAAACATGGCGCCGAGTCATGCGGTAAATACCCCGGGGAGTGGTTCGGGCCGTCAGCAACCGCTAGATGTATAGAGTATGCGCTTAATACCACTACGCCCCCAGAGCATGAGACTTACCAGTAAACAGGGCACTCTCAGCACAATGTGGGAATATGGCACCTAGAGTATATGTCACAAACGATACCTCAGACGTCTACGAAGATAGTTTCCTGCGTGTGGCTCGCAATGGCTCGGGCAGTATTCAGCCCACACTGATACTTCTAGGGACTCGGCTGGGAATTGACAACGTCACGCCAGTGTACTGGGATGGACTCAAAGCCGTTTTGCAATTGCCACAGTCGGTAGGTATCGCAGGGTAAGTCTACACCCCCAGCGTCTGGCCATAGCTAGCAACCGAAGCGTGCTGATACCCCTGACATGCACCAGAGGTCGTCCTTCCGCGTCTCATTACTTCATCGGCACGCAAGGCTCGCATCTCTTCTATCTTGATCCCCATACCACGCGCCCCGCACTCCCATACAGCATCGATGGTAGATTCCTCTCCAATGAGGAAATCAGTACCTACCACACTCGCCGACTCAGACGCATTCATATACAAGATATGGACCCGAGTATGTTAATAGGGTTCCTTGTGAAGAACGAAGATGACTGGGAGGATTGGAAGGGGCGTATAGGCTCAATAGCGGGGAAAAGAATCATACATGTGTTCAATGGAGCGGAGACTACCTACAACCAAGGTAGAAGGGAGGCACTCGATGAAGTTGAGGTACTGGATGACGCCGAATAGATAGAACCAAACGCCCGCTACAAAGAGGCGCCACTCCCTTAGCTTCAAAACAGTGAAGAACAGAATGTGTCAGAGTAATTCAAATTTCGAACCCTAGTTTGAAAGTTGCTACTGCGCAACCAGACCCAGGAGCACCGAGTTATGTTACAACGCATTCACGTCTCAAATAAAACCATGAAAAACATTTGGCCCAATGGGGAAAAACAAAGCCATCCCGTGACGCATTAAAAATCCCGCGAACACCCTGTACCCACCACCTCAAACCATAACAGATAACGAGGTAGTAAAAGACAATCCTGCATAAAAACAAACAACAGAAAAGAAAACAGCTTATTTGGCAGAAGAGGAGTACTTCGTCACGGCCTTGGTGCCTTCCGACACGGCATGCTTCGCCAGTTCACCAGGCAGGATAAGTCTGACACTGGAAAAAGAGTTAGCCGAATAGCGTTAAATCATTATTGATATGACGTACGAGGTCTGAATCTCCCTTGACGAGATAGTGGACTTCTTGTTATAAGCAGCCAGTTTGGAGGCCTCGGTTGCGACACGCTCGAAGATGTCTGCAGACAGATTAGAGAAATACTCGCTCACCAAGCAAAGAGGATGAAATACCATTGACAAAGGAGTTCAGAATAGACATGGCACGAGTGGAAATTCCAGTATCGGGATGAACCTGCTTCAAGACTATACTTGGCGTTAGCTTTCTGACCTCAGAACTACGACAACGTTGCCACAAACCCTTGTAGATGTAAGAAGAGTAGGTCTCCTTCCTGGTCTTTCCGCGCTTCTTCTTGTCACCAGAGGCAGCAGCCGCAGTCTTCTTGCCAGCTTCCTTCTTCTCAGCGGGGGCCTTGCCGCCAGCCGGGGCCTTGCCGCCAGTGCTGGGCTTCTTTTCAGCAGCTTTGGGTGCCATTTTGTTCAAGTGATTCAGGAAATAAAATTGTTAAAAAACTAAAGTCGATATTATCAAAGGATGGCGAAAGCGCAGGCGTTGGAATCGTTGATAAAGGTAGACGTGGAATGAGGAGGAGAACAGAAATGATGGAGACGCGGTGACGAGGGAGGCGCGCTACTTATACTAGCCCGCGAAAGTGCAGTTGATCCTGGGTGCGCAAAGGAAGCAGAATTTCAATACCGTCACATGTGTGTATGATCTGTATGATTAGATGAGGGGAAACGCGTCTCCAGCCGCGGATAACTGACTAAGATCACGCCAAGATGACAGTATTGAAAGATATATTCATAAATTACAACGCTTAACCATATTGGGAACGATACCATAACAACTACACACGGAATCATGGCAGGCGCATCTGGCCAAGCTATGGATGTCTCTGGCGATGATCTCCACTGTGATTGGCCAACCCCGCTAAGCGAGAGGGTGATCTGAAGGGCGTCTAGGCGGCCCAACGTCACCCTCACCGCGTCGTTATAAATGTCCGCCGCTTCCTCGCGCTGGCCATTTGCTTTTGACACCGTACCCAAATCATTGCCATCGTGTTTCATCGACGACCTTAATAACCTCTTCTATTCACATCTTTAAGCTTCGTCGAACCATTTCCAATCGCAAAAATGACTGGAGGCAAGTCTGGAGGCAAAGCCAGCGGCAGCAAGAACGCGCAATCGTATGAATGAATTTTGTCCTCGCGTCAGTTATTCAAGCTAATATATTTTTAGCCGTTCGTCTAAGGCCGGTCTCGCGTTCCCCGTCGGACGTGTTCACCGTTTGCTCCGCAAGGGCAACTACGCTCAGCGTGTTGGTGCTGGTGAGTCCACAGTCACCCCATACCGTATCTATACTTACGCGTCACAGGCGCACCTGTTTACCTCGCAGCCGTCCTGGAGTATCTCGCAGCCGAAATTCTTGAGTTGGCCGGCAATGCTGCCCGTGATAACAAGAAGACCCGTATTATCCCCCGCCATCTCCAGCTCGCCATTCGTAACGATGAGGAGTTGAACAAGCTGCTGGGTCACGTTACCATTGCCCAGGGCGGTGTTCTGCCCAACATCCACCAAAGTAAGCGTACCGGGCACTCTAATATTGGATCGATTCTAACATGGAACTAGACCTTCTCCCCAAGAAGACCCCCAAGAGCGGAAAGGGTCCTAGCCAGGAGCTGTGAATTGTTTGTTTTTATTTGGGTTTTCTCATTCGGCGTGGTTTGGTTCTCTTATTGATGTGATAACGGGGTTCTGGACTGGGCACGTTTATGGCTCTGCGTTTTTTCTGATTTAATTTTATGGTTGTACATTATGTCTACGGACATGGAATGATACCGGCAGCTTTCAAAGGACATGAGCTTTCGGCACATTAGCTTTAAGGGATGCGCATGTCCCCAATGATAAGTTATGCATTTTGATCCGGCATACTATGTACCCACGAGTAGGGATTGCTTCCAATGTAGAACCTCGGCTTTCTGCAGACCCAATGATTTCGAATTTGTGCGCTGATTGCTGTATTGGTAGCGGTGTTATAGGATTTCCATTTCCTATCTGAAAATAAAGTAAACCTATAACAACCTTGTATCCTCTCTCTAGTGGCTGCCCGAAGCATCTGATTCAATATTAGTGGGCTAAAATATTGGGTGGGCATCACCATGGTCGACGTACAAGGTAATTGACGAGCAGGTAGATTCCTTTCATATTTGTTACCTTTAGGAAAGTCAGTCATTCGATTCATTTAGAGGAAGCAAGCTTTGTGGTTTAAATTATGCATACCTCCCGGGGCAGTGGGTGCTCGGTACGGGTCGGGGTGTTTCCAAGTTTCTAATAGTTTTTCAGTCTCCCGCAGCAGCACCTGCTAGTTTGTGAGATACTGTATGCATAAACCATGTAACTGAGAAAACCGAGCTGCATATACCTTCTGTTGACGCGGATCGCGGACATTCTTATTCGCATCGAAAAGGGACCGTATATACACTGCTTGCCCGCGCCATATCTGTCTGTGCACAGCCCAGTCAAGAGCAAGCTTTAGGGAACGTCGATAAAGCGACCTGCGAGGTAGGTTTAGTATGGCTCCCTCATGATCATTGCCTCAACCGCGACCAACTTACGCAACAGGGTGAAGGGCCATGGTGTGTCACGCAATGGAGAATTGAAAGACTTAAAGCTGGTCAGTATAGCTGGAAAGGGATCTGTCTGAGCTGGAATGAGTCTTTCCACCGAATATTGATGCAGTGTGCTTCGTTGCTCACCCGGTTTGCTACACAAGTTTAGCTTCGTCTTTCGCCCGGTGAAGTCCTAAATGCGGAAACTTCCCAGATGGTGCTTATGGGTTGCCGAAGAAGCGTAATAATAATACTCCGTTCATTTGCCGGTCACAGGGATTGCGACCGCTTTGAGGGAAATTCCGGTTGTCTCGGCCCGGCCTTGCTCTAGTCGCTTCCTTTGGCCGCTTAAGTTTCGTCACTCACTTTATCCCTACTTACAGGTAGATGAACCCTTAGCTCTAGCAAGTTCTGGGGGAGAAAAACGAAGAAAAAAGAAGGCCGTACTCTCCCTATTCTTACTTGCACATCTCTAACATTTACGACTTGATTCTCTGCATTGATTTCCCTCAATTGGCGAACTCCATTGTTGTCTTCTTGCCCAACCTCCAAATCTAGGTCATCATGGCTTTTCGCTTACCTCTTCACCGTCTCCCCGAACAAAATCTGCGGGCCATACCTCGATTTGCCCAAAGATCTCGTAACATCAGCTTGGGCACCCGCAGGAATCTTACCTCAGCTGCGCTCCGCAACTGTGTCAGGAACTCTAGCCGGCCTGCTTCTGGTGTACCACTGGTTCTGGGGTAAAGTCGCCCACTCATTTCCTCTTTACAAACCAGCTTACACTCCTGCAGGGCCAATGTTTTTCGGTCTAGTTTCGCTCCCCTTGGGGGCTATCAGATTCGCACTTACGGTAATATGGCCTCTGTTTCTTTCGGAATCTCGCACTAACAACTTTTTCAGCGGACACCATAGTTAAAGTTCCTCAAATGGCAGAGTCTATCACCGAGGGTACTTTGAAACAGTTCTCCAAACGTATGTTCGCCAATACTTCCTTACTAGCTTGCGCTCACTCTTGCAAAAGAGGTCGGAGATTATGTTGAGAGAGACGAGGAAATAGCGACAATCGAGACCGATAAGGTGAACGAGACCTACATCCTAATGCGCAAAGAGAGGGTTTTCTGTTGACGCCCGTTCATTTTAGATCGATGTGTCGGTAAATGCTCCTGAAGCGGGAACCATCAAAGAGCTTCTCGTAAACGAGGAAGACACCGTCACTGTCGGACAGGAACTGGCAAAGTTAGAGCTGGGAGGTGCACCTGAGACCAAAACGGAGGAGGCAACTGAAAAGCCAAAGGAGCCCGCACCTACAGAAGAACCCAAAGCCCCCGAGCCAGAACAGTCCAAGGCCGCAAAGGCTTCTCCAGCTTCTGAAAAGCCTTCCGTACCTGAGCCTGGACCTTCCAAGCAGCCACAGCCCGCTGTCTCTAAGCCAGAAATTAGCGATGATGCTAAGCCCGGTCCTGGAAATCGCGAAGAGCGAAGGGTATGTTCTCTTTTCGTACCGTATCCTTGCCTGTTACTGTTCGTCTTCTTCTGGTCTTAGGCTGATCGACTCTTAGGTGAAAATGAATAGAATGAGACTGAGGATAGCTGAGCGTTTGAAGCAATCTCAGAACACGGCTGCTTCCCTGACTACGTTCAATGAGGTGGATATGTCTTCTCTCATGGACTTTCGGAAGTTATACAAGGACGATGTGCTTAAGAAGACCGGTGTTAAGCTCGGCTTCATGAGCGCGTTTTCTCGTGCTTGCGTACTAGCTATGAAAGACATCCCGGCTGTTAATGCGTCGATTGAGGGGCCCAATGGTGGCGATACCATTGTCTACCGTGATTACGTCGATATAAGTGTCGCTGTCGCCACTGAGAAGGGCCTTGTAACACCAGTAGTGCGCAACGCCGAAACCATGGATCTTGTTGGTATTGAAAAGGCCATTGCGGACCTCGGAAAGAAGGTAAGCTGCAGCAGACATTCATTTTTGCTCTGTGGCTTTTCTGACCATCGAATTCGGCAGGCTCGAGACAATAAGCTGACCATTGAGGACATGGCGGGGGGCTCTTTCACCATCAGTAACGTGAGTACATGCACGCGTCTGGCATTGTGTGTTTGTGTTAACTTTGATATAGGGTGGCGTCTTTGGATCCCTCATGGGTACACCGATCATCAACCTACCACAGACAGGTATGTTTTAACACCGCTCTTTGTTTGAGGAGCTCATCTAACTATCGAAAGCTGTTCTTGGTCTCCATGCTATCAAAGAAAAACCAGTTGTTGTGAATGGCAAAATCGAGATACGCCCTGTACGTCTCCTTTGCCACCCCCTCACTTTTCCTCTGCCGGTGGACTTTGGTTACTGATGCTCTGATAGATGATGTATCTTGCTCTGACCTATGACCATCGCCTTTTGGATGGCCGGGAGGCTGTTACTTTCCTTGTCAAGGTTTGTTCCCTACCCCTCAAATTGAGGCTTTTGAACCCATCACTAAGCGCAGTTCAATGCAGGTCAAGGAGTACATTGAAGATCCTCGCCGCATGCTTCTCGGCTAAACGTCTGTGCTCTGCTCATTGGCCCAGTAGCTTTGCTAACTATGCTTCTTTCTACTCCCAACACCTGCCCCATGGCATATATGTTTTATTTTGTAGATTAACCACCTTGTGTGCAAGATATATATTATCAATTCCATGTTAATCAAGAACCTTGAGCATTGTAGCTTTCTTAGGTCGTGGGACTTTTGCCCCGCTGTGTGTACCGTACCTTTTCAAACCAATGACCCGCTTTCACTAGTGTGCATGGCTTGGTGGGGTTTTGTTATTTGAGTCCTACCCTATCCTTCAATTGCTTCGTCTCCGCGCGGCTCAACCCCCAGAGCTGCCCACGTTCGAGCTGAATCAGTATAGGTGGCTCAAGGACCTTCATGATTTTAACCAACGTGTCGAAAACCGCACATTTGAACTTATTAATGGGGAACTTCGCGGAAATAGTACGCATGTGAACATTGACAGATGTCCCATCTGGTGGCTGAAGATAGCTCATGCAGTCTGTAAACGCTTTGTTCTTGCTTGCCGTTTGATCTGAGATGTTCTTGGCCCAGGTGATATGCTTGCTGAGAGAAGCCGAGGACTCGGACTTTCGGTACTCTTCGACTGCAGCCTGCATGACAAATTGTGCTGCTGTATCAGCCCACGTCGCTTCTGATAGCCTGGCACCAATAGTGTAGCAGAGAGTGATGAACGTCCCCGCTAACTCAGAAAGCGAAATTGATTTTTCTTCTGACCAATATTTACTAGAACTTAATCGGGGTTCGCGAGCTTGAGAAGTATTACGTGTATCTGGATAATATCGGAGGGCATTGGCAAATTTAAATAATTGGACCTTGACTTGAATGTCATCAGGAAGTAGTCCAGAGTGTGGAAGAAATGACTCAAAAGCTAAAGATTAATCAAAAGTAAGTCAGCGTGTCCTTTGAAATGACATGTTAAACTATCCCGAGACATACCGTGTACTGTATTAATATGCCAATCGAGGTCGCATTCGTTGGGCTGCTCCACTCCGCTGGTGTATACCAATCTGTATATAGAGATGCAAAGTAGGTAGTCCAATATTAATAGGTCTACATCAGACTGAGTATCGGAGCCTGCTTCCATTGTGCATTATTGTGATGCAGTCTTGTGGTTCTTAACGAAATAGCGAGGATATCATTCAAGTTCTATGAACCGTGGTAAATGTCATATTAGTTGGGTCGGGAAACAAAAACAAAAGTCAACCTTGCTAATGTAAGAGCCAAAAGCGGTGAGATATTATTGAGCAACCCTACACGTGACCATCGATGTTAGAATGGCGTCATACTAGACGGTAGTAGCCACAACGCCTTTTTAAGGCCGAAGTGAAGAGTCCGAGCCTCTTCTAATTGATATTTTGAGGAGCCCAGTACGGATCTTGAAGAATAAACCGGGAGTTAAGCAGCATAACACGACGGTATAGCCTATTTGCAAGCCTCAGGGTCTTCTTGCGATCATCGTCGCTTTATTTTATCTAAATACTAAGTTTCCCTGGATCGCCTTCCTCTTACGTTAGGTAGAGCATAGCTCCCTCGCATGATCCAGAGTTATCTAAATGCACACCCAGTACTGCGCAAGGCCACCACGAAGTGCATCTCTATGGCGTGGTATTGCTCTGGCTCAACCAATGCGGAACTGGTTGATAATCTCTTTAAGGCGGGGTTAGTGAAGAATGAAAGAGTAAAAAAGGCTATGTTGGGGGTGAGTGGCTCCCTCAAGTTTTTAACATCTCATGTGCTGTGCCATCTCCTTACCCTGGCCCTGCGCAAAATGGCGGGGCTGTGGATCTTACAGTAGGGCCGGGAATGTAACAGTGGGGTAAAGATAGAGGTGTGGGTGAGAGAGCATTGGCTGCACGTGCACTTCCCTACCCAAGACGTGTCTCTGACATTAAGGTGCAAGGTTGATCGAGCCCATTATGCACCTTCCAGGCCTTACTCGGACTCCCCACAACCTATTGGGTATGGTGCGACAATCTCCGCTCCTCACATGCACGGTCATGCATGCGAGTACCTCATCGATTTCCTCAGGCCAGGTTCGCGGGTACTCGATATTGGCTCGGGTTCTGGCTATCTGACCCATGTCCTCGCAAATCTTGTTACAGATCCCTCCATACCTGATGACTCAAATGGCCATGTTATTGGAATTGATCATATACCAGAACTTGTTGACTTGGCTGATAAAAATATGCACAAGTCGGATCAAGGGCGCAAATTGTTAGATACAGGAAGGGTGAAGTTTATTACTGCTGACGGCCGTTTGGGATGGCAAGAGGGAGCACCGTATGATGCTATCCACGTTGGTGCAGCGGCGGAAAAGCTTCATTCTGTACTAATCGCGCAACTCCATGCCCCGGGCCGAATGTTTATTCCCGTTGATACTGAGTGTGACGAAAGTGCTCTTTTTGGCGGCGGCCAATATATTTGGGTAGTGGACAAGAGGGAGGACGGGTCAATCCACAAGGAAAAGGTGTTCCAGGTTAGCTATGTTCCGCTGACCGACCCGCCAAAGAAGTAAGCAAACCGTTGGACATAATGTGGTTTTAGCATTCGACATTAAGAGACCCTGAGTGAACTATGTGGAAGACTGCCGGCATTGAATTTTACATGGATAGTTTCACAAAAGTCGAGGTCAATTTCGCCGAGATTATAGCAATAGTTATGATATGATTCCTTTGAAGTCTTGAGTTTAGTGAATAAAAGTATACAAAATTTTTATCTTGAGTATACAGACTAGCTGTCAACATCAGCGAAAAGGGAAACCCCCTGGAAAGTTGAATCCTTGACCTGAGAATTTAAACTGTGGTCCGCCTTGCTGGAAGAAAAACTGTTGACCGCCTCCTGGCCCGAATGGGCTTCCTTGAAACGGGTTGCCCCTGTGAGATTCCAGGTCATTGGGGTCATCACCACTGTCGTAACGCGCCTTGAGTTCGGAGTCAGAAAGGATTTCATAAGCTTCATTAATAGCAGCCATCTTCTTCTCAGCTTCCTCTTTCGTCACACCCTGGGACTTAGCTTTATCGGGGTGATGCTGTTTAGTAAGTTGACGGTAGGCTCTTTTGATTGTCCGGTCATCAGCATCTCGGCTGACACCCAAAACTTTGTAATAGTCCCTCTGCTTTGAGCGCTTCAATAAGACATGTGCCTTCTGTAAAAGTGATTGCACATCCCTGGACCCAGGGTGATGCTCTTTTGCTGTATTTAACATGTTTATAGCGTCATGGAAACGCTCTTCATCAAGAGCCGCTTGACTCTGAAAGAGTAGTGCTGGCAGAGAATAAGGGTTCATGTCAAGGGTTTCGGAGCAGTACGGAGAAGCTCGCTTGGGCATATGCGCCTGAGAAATAAATGCATTAGCCAATTGGGGTCATGTCAACTGGACGCCTTCCTAAGGGCACAAACCTCGCGGTAAGCTTCGCAGGTGCGCTCAACCAGTAAACCATAGAGATTGTTGGGGGCCGCGGGGTGGATATGGCCTGCTTCCATCGCTTCCCTCACCTCGCCTTTCACATCGTCAAGAAGTCCGCTTTCATCACCAACACCTACAAGCAAGTTGATGGCATTGCTAAATTTCCGCGAAGACATTGTATCCTGTAGTTTCCGCAGCTGTTTGAGGAGTTTCTTCTCTTTCCGATAAAGGGTGTTGCACGGTTTTGAGTCGGGGTCAAAATGAAGACACCTCCGAATTTGTGAAATGCCCCGTTCTTGGTCTCCCAAAGCATAGAACAGCATGGAGGACATTTGTAAGTGCGGGTCCACCAGACTTGGGGCGATATGTAGGACATGGGCAAGGTCACTTATTCCTTCTTCTACATCACCTTTTTCGAAGCGGCAGTGTGCGCGAGTTTGTCGTAGACTTAGGGAGGCGCTCGCCTTAAGTATGGCCACATTCGCTTGATTTACGCAGGCCTCCCAAGCGCCGTGTTGCTCAGCATTCTGCGCAAGAGCTGCAGCATCCCGTGCCCCTTGAACCTCATTGTATTCCAAAGATGACTTCTTGCCGGCCTTTTCCAGATCCTTCAGCGCGCCTTCCCAGTCAGCAGTGCTAGCTCGAAGGCGAGCTCGTTGCAGGAGGGCACTCTCAAAATCTGGTTTTAACTGCAGAACTCGGTCGAAATCATCTAATGCCTGAGAACTTTTACCCAGTGACAAATAAGCCGCACCCCGCTGGAAGACAGTGATGTAATTCGTAGGATCCTTCGACACAGCCGCGTCGAAATAGAGTAAAGCATTGCGGGGAGAACCACCAGCGAGATGTGTCTTCGCCGATGTGATCAACGACGACAGAGGGGTGTCTGAAGGAATTTGTGAAGGTTGAAGACCATAACTGGCTGATGAAACAGCCAGGAAGATCGTAAGAGACTCCAAGGAAAGGAGCATCATGCTTATACTGACGCAAAAGGCAATCTGGTTCGGACGGGTTAGTTGATCTCACGGGCCTGGTCAACTATCTGAAAATAAGCGAGTATTCAAAAAAAGGTTAGAAGAAGTCCAAAAACTGCGATTGCAGGAGCAGAATGAATGCCCTTGAAAAGGCAGAAGACGTATTTACATGATCAAATCTATGGCGATAAGTGAAGTTAATAACAGCAGCCTGAGGGAGAAATGTATGCCAAGACTCCAGTCTGGCCTTTACAACTCAATTACATATGGTAAATTACAAGTGGTGAAATGTTGAGTATTGGGGACGCAGTTTTCAGGCGGTGTATCAAAATTAGTCAGCACACCCGCCTCCATGATCTAGCATATTCCCTGACGAGTACTCCCGTAATTTTTAGTTCAATGCAACAACATCCTACCTTGACCTCAGACCCACCTCAAGAACTGGAGCCCTTTCTTTCATCGATTTGTCAAGTTTTTTTTTTTTTTTTTTGTTGCAGTATGTACGTATGTGTTCAAGTCATGTGATTTGGTATCTGATTGAAGGGGAGCGTGACTAGTATAAGTAGATACTGCATGTGCACGCCCATTGAATCGTTCTTGGCTAAGTGAATGTGAAGCTCATGGACTATTGTGAGACTGACGTATTCTCCTGTTTTGAGAACAAAGCATGCTTAATGTCCTTTGGATATGCTCTCGATGCCTGACGCGGTTTGGGACTAGAGCTGCTATTAAAAGGCCGTGGCCGTCTCTCCAATGGCGGGGACTGAATACAAGTACGGGTAGTTGAGAGACAATGTTTATTATCTCTCAATGCATGTTTGATACTCTGTGGGGTTGCCGAATGACTGACAAGTCAGTTAGGCCCTGACCTTTCTTCATCGCTGCTCTCCCGCGCTCGCTCTTTGGCAGCCGAGCATTCTAAACTTTCTGCTCATTTAGCGGATTCCTTTGATGGAAGAATAGCAAAGCGGGTAGGCGAGCTAGCACCGATTGCAAATGTCTTGGAAGAATGGGACAGGACCAATGAAGTATGTCCATACCTCTTAAGCTTTTTCACTTTAGATGGGATAACTTGCTAATGGAGCGGCTTTCATCTCTTTCCTAGTCTATATCAGAGCTCAATGCCCTGCTTGTTGACCCGGACACAGATCTTGAGCTCAGATCTTTGGCCATTGAAGATTTGGAAACCGTCAAGGCTGCTTTGCCGACTATATCGGAAAACTTGAAACAGACCCTTGTCCCCCGCCACCCTTTTGCAGCGCTTCCTTGCCTTCTCGAGATACGGCCTGGCGCAGGTGGAGATGAGGCGGGACTTTTCGCCTTCGAACTCCTGAGGATGTATACTGCATTCTGCTCTCGTCGTGGTTTTCGGTCCAATATTGTTAAGCTGGACGTTGGAGATGGCCCTGCGGAGGATCGGCTAAGTGAAGCAATAATGGAAGTTGAGGCAGATGGGGCTTATGAGATACTCAGAACCGAGTCGGGGGTACACCGTGTGCAGAGAGTTCCAGCAACAGAGACTAAGGGACGTACGCACACTAGTGCTGTGAGCGTGATGGTTCTGCCTAGCTTCCCAGAGACAGGAGGTAGCATGGATAACGCGCTCAACTTTGATGATCCGAGCAGTGACTACTACGTTGATCCCCAGGAGGTTCGTAGCGAGAAGATGCGAGCTGGTGGTGCAGGGGGACAACACGTGAACAAGACAGAGTCAGCTATTCGTTTGACTCACATGCCCACAGGTATCGTTGTCTCCATGCAGGATTCTCGATCTCAACACGCAAACCGCAAAAAAGCCTGGCAGATCTTACGCGCCAGATTAGCCGAGGCGAGGCAAGAAGCTCGCGAGCAGGAACTCGTGGAACTCAGAAGAGGGGTGTTGGGGGGTGTTGCTCGTATGGGCCGCGGGGACAAAATTCGCACGTACAATTATGGCCAGAGTCGTTGCACAGACCATCGAAGTGGCATCACCATACATAATTTGAATGATGTTTTGGATGGTGGTGAAGGCCTCGAAACTGTCATGGAGAGTGTACGGTCCTGGCTCGTTGACCAAGAAGTGGCAGCGCTGGTTGCTGACGAGCTAGCAAAAGACAAGGAAGCTTCACGCCCATAAAAACGAGTCAAAGTGTTAACAAGGCGCTGACTTTTCTGTACTAGTACTATTCCTCAGTCGAGTGCTGTAGATATATAAAATGCGGTTTTTTGTCAGTGCTATGTATTAAGATACAACCGAAGCATATTAGCTGTGATGCTGCAATATAGCGTTCAAGAGACCAATTGCTGCCCTGCGTTCATTGCTTCCTCAGCATCAGATATATTGTCTCTTCGGGTCTAGAGAATCGAGAGCGTCCATCGTCTTCTCATACCTGTTAATTTGAACGCGGTTAGTTATCAAGCCTAAAAACGATGGTTGAACTTAGTGTAAACAAACATTGTGAACACTATGCCCCCGCTTAAGATCAATCTGGCAAGTCGCGGAACTGCCCCGGACCAGAATGTAAGTAACCCCTCATCTTTGAATATCCTTGCTGCACAGACAAAACTATTCTTATAGTTCTTAGAAGCTTCCAGCGATTGCATTCTGCTATCGTATTAGTACCGTAAAAAAAATCACACATAATGTGGCCATTAGCAAACCTGGTTTTGACAGTATCAAGAGGTTGTGTGACATATCTGTGCAAAAATGGTGTATTAGTCGTCGCTATGTCTCATAGCCATGGAGAAGCAGCAGCTTTTCAAGTGTTGCATTAACTCACACTGTTATAAAGCCTGCCATACCGCCGATAGCGAAGGTGCTTGCCGTTCCCAGCTTCTCTCCGGGTGCAACATAGCTTTCAGCTAGTTGCTTTAACATAGTATAACTTGAGAATCTGGTCGCGGAGTTGGCGGCTTGTCTGGCAGTTGTAGGAACGAACCCCTGGAAAAAACCTCGAATACCTCGCTCCTGGAATATCAGTTTACTACCGTGCAAGAACCCCCGCATACGAGGGTTTGCAGATTTGCGATCGTCAATCCTGCGGGTTTTTATATATCAGCTTCACCATGCATCGTTGCATGAAGTGGTCAAGGGTATGTAGCAAGGGCTGGGGCTTTAAGGCAACGGACAATTGCGTTTTAATGCTCTCGAATGGTGTCACTGCTAAAAGAGATTCAGTGAAGCCAGCTCCAAAGCCAGCAATTACCGTTCTTGGACCCGAGATCTTGCCATTCTCATCCTGCAGAAGTGACTTGAATCTGTCGAAAGCGACGAACCCTGCATACAGATTCTAACGTAAGTACATCAAACACCCGAGCACGGGGTGGGACTCACGGATGCCTGCCTTGAGCGAATTTCCTATAATCAAAGTTGTGCAGCCGGCGTACCACTGCTTTCCAAACGGGGGCCATGGCAGCTTTTTTCCGTCCGGTAGTTTGCGATTGAGTTGCGACCGAGTTTTTGCAACTGGACACGTTGAGTAAGCTGACTTAGAGTAGTTAAGGGCATGTACCGTACATTCAGCCGGATAAGTGATTGCTAGTATAATTAGCAAAAGTCTTTGGCTATAAGAGTATATATGCCTCGATGTGGACGAGCATTACCGATTTCAATGGCACCTGCAGTTGAGCCCGCAATGATAGACCGCAAACTGCTGGGCTGAGTATGCGTATTAGTATTAGGTACTATGGACGGTGAAGGACAATGTACCTTTCGGTTGTGATCCTTCTCTGTAGCACTCATTTTGTCGTTATTTTATTTTTTTTATATTTTTTCGTTTTGGAAAAAGGATTACCAAGAGCTCGACCACCACTGCAGTAATGGGTGTGAACCAACTTAGGCAAAGTGGCTTAAGACTAATATAGAACAAACACAATTTAGAATACGGGCGCCGGGGAGGACAGGACACGCAATATCAGAATAAAATGCTCCCCACCTGCGCCCACCAGAGCAAACCACCAAGTTTGTACCAAGGCTCTATCTAACTGTACAGTACTAGTACTAGTATTACTACCCCATGTTGTGTGGAATCTGGAAGCTTCTATATCTCGGAGGGCAAAAATTGTCATTTCGTAGATGCTACCTGAGTAAGTTTGACCGTTGGCCACAGGCGTGAAACAAACATCTGACGGTAACCCTCCTCTTTGCTGGCTTTATTTGGTTTTCAATTTTTTTTTTTTTCCTCTTTATTTTCCCCCCTTTCCCCCCCTTTTCCCCTTTTTGCTTTCTTTCTTTCTTTGTTTTTTGGTCCTTCATTTCGTTGAAAGCTTTCATAGATATTTCCCCCGCCTCACAGGTTTCTCTCAATATTTTCAGAATCTGCTATCGTCATCATCTCGTTCCCCGTAACATAGATCCGGATAATCCTCTCCTGGGTACGGCCACAGATTGGGACTGCACAAACTTAAAGTTGTCCTTATCTGACGGATAGTAAGACGCACTATCTTTTGTCAGGGTCAAAAGGGACATGAGCCATAGAGCGGGTTTGAACACCACCCGCAAACAAAGCCAATCTCTCAATGTGTTGACAAACAAGTAAAAAAAAGGCTTCATAGCCACAACGCCGAATGAAACACAGAACACCCAATGACCGTGCAGAAACTTGGGAAATAAAGAGAGCGAAAAATTAAAGAACCCAAACACCGATGTGGACTGCCCCAATACACTGCGCCGGCCTATGATGCCGGACAATAGCTTAGACCATCCAAAGCTGCATGATAAGCGCCGACGAGGGTATAGTTAAAAAGGGAAAGAGGTGGCAGAAGAATAGGGGAAAAGAGCCCAGTCAATGAGACGAGGTACTTGGGGCGATGAGTTATCCGAGAGCCATCCACAAACGCCGAAACATGACAAACTGCTGGGTGATAACCTATAAACGCCGCCGTTTTTGCTCAAAAACCAAAGAATGCAGCATCAATATGTACATAAAACTAACCGCCTTTCTCACTCTTGAAGGGGGGAACGACGATGACAAAAGAGCTGAGGATGGGGAAGGCGAAGATAGAACCTTGGGGACACTGGAACAAAAAATGTAGCAGAAAAATATGATACAGATGTGATCACCGTTATCAAATCACCATTGTCGAAAACAAACAAGGGAATTCATAACACACACTGTCAAGTTTGCATTGATAATAAGAAAGAGAAAAAGTAGAAGACATTGATTGCGGTTTGTCAGGTAACTTGGTCAAGGTCGTTTAAGATTGAGAGAATTTATAGTAACGAGCAAGGCAAAAAGGAGAGGAGAAGGAAGAAACAAAGATAGAAAGATAACAATGTTCTTACCAAACTGATGTCAATTTGGCGACACCTGTGCAGGTTGGCTCTTGCCACTCTGCTGTTGATTTTGGGAAGTACCAAATTTATGCATATCATTCTGTATGTTGCGGCGCTGACCTTGGCCTCGACCTCCACGATATGAACCTCGACCCCGACCGAACTGATAATGTCCTCCATTCGAGTGATTGTTGTGGCGGCGTTCTCCAAAGTTCTGGTTTTGGTTCCCACTCGTTGCGAGCTGTGCTTGTGACGCATTCGCAATTGGGCGGGGAATGGTTTCCGGCGATTCATATACGTATAACTTCTTGTCGATATTTTGAGGGATAGGCTGTATTTCAGTTCCCAACTCCTGCTCAATCTTATATAGATTAAAACGATCATCCCAGTTGATAAGATTGATTGCTAGACCCAGATGACCAAAACGACCAGATCGGCCTATTCGGTGGAGGTAGGTTTCAGCGTTCTTGGGAAAATCAAAGTTGATCACGACGTTCACCGCTTGAATATCAATACCTCGAGTTAGCAAATCAGAGCAAACAAGGTTGCGGCATACGCCATTCCGGAAATCATGGAAGACTCGATTCCGATGTTGTTGAAGCATCCTTGCATGTGAGTAGAAGCACGAATAGCCTAATTCTGTGATCTTCTTTGCGAGAAGTTCAACGCGATTTGTCGAATTGCAGAAGATGATTGATTGATTAATTTGAAGTTTGGAAAAAAGAGTATTAAGGCAATGGACTTTCTGCTTTTCTTCCACAAAAGCATAATACTGAGTGATTCCTCGGAGGGTGAGCTCATCCATAAGGTTGATCTCGTAAGGGTTGCGCATGTGTTTATCCTAACAAGGGCGTCAGTCCAAGAGTAATGAAAAGGAATCAGATGAGACGTACCTTGAACGACTTCACGATCAATGGAAAAGTCGCACTGAAAAGCATGACCTGACGGTCTTTAGGATGAAATGACAATAGCTGTTCAATTACAGGAGTGAATTCAGGAGACAGTAATTTGTCGGCTTCATCCATGACGAATGTAGGACATTCAGAAAGGTCAGCAACGCCCTTGCTAGCCAGATCTAGAACACGACCTGGAGTTCCGACAAGGATATGAACGGCGTCGTTCAACCTGATAATGTCATCCATCAATCCAGTTCCTCCGGTGGTGACCATTACGTTGATCCCCAGATGTTTCCCGAGAGTTTTACAAACATGAGATGTTTGGAGCGCAAGCTCTCTGGTTGGAACAAGGATCAGTGCTTGCGTTTTGGTGCTTTTAGGATTTATGCGTTCTAATGTGGGGATGACGAAGGCCGCTGTCTTTCCGGTGCCATTCTTTGCTCGGGCCAAAATATCCCTACCAGTAAGAGCAACTGGTATTGTTTCTTCTTGGATAGGAGAGGGTTTTTCGAAACCAGCTTCGAAGATGCCCATCATAAGTTCGCGTTTGATATAAAAATCTTCAAACTCAAGGCCTTTAGTGGCCGTCACGTCCTAGATTGGAGTTAGACTATGAAGAAGTAAGCGTAGACATTAGACGTGGCAAACCTCGGTTTGTGGCCGTGCATCTTTTGCAGGGGCTTTTAGTTGGTCCTTCCACCTTGTGTCTGAGTTTGCTTCCCTATAACGACACTACTGAGTAACTTTTGGCTAAGCCTAGCAGAATACGTATAAGCCCACATACCCTAGTGTTGTGTTGTTAAGTTGTGAGGCAAGAGCTTCGGCCATGGTGATAATCGCTTGCTCAGATAGAGGATAATGGAGAACGAAGTCTTAGGAGTTGAACGCGTTCGTAAAAATGGACCTCACGAAATACACAATGAAGTCGAAAGGGCTAAAGAAGACAAATGATGGCTTCTGCTGTCCTGAACCGTTGTGGCCGGTTCCAATGAATGTAAGAGGGGGCCGAAGGTATAGAAGGTGGACTTGGTCTTTGGCAGACTGGGAAAACGGGTGATTCTCTCGGGTGGTGAGGTAGTATATGGGAAAAGAGCACGGCGAACAGACAATATCGGGTGTCTTTGCGTGTGGGTTGGATGATTGCTTGTAAGTGCCAAGGTAAAGTTGGCTGTGGTAGTTTCAGCTGTAAAGGGAGAGACACTGGTTAGTGTAAATTAGAGGCACCAATGAAGACAGGTGAGATAGCACCAAGCCCCCCAAGATCTCAAACAATATATTGAATGTTGTGAGAGTCGTGTCTGTGGTATTTCACGGATAAAAAAGATGAGCAACCCTGTAGTGCGAAGTACGATAAAGGTAAAAGATTATGAGTGAAAACTTCTGTGGTGAGTGGGCAGTACTGTGTAGCCTCGCCGCCTTTACTGACCTCTAGCCCTGGAGTACTAGTAGTACCGGCTAGCCGCAAGAAGATCAAACTCCAATGAGCTCAGTGTTTTTCTCCACTGTTACCAGTACCATCGAGTTACAACTAGAAACAACGCCGCTTTTAGGTACATCATACCCCACGTGACAGGGTCAACCGGTATAAAGTGGCAGCCCTGAGGCTATTGTGCTATATCGCGGTTGACATGAGGATAGCAATATAGCTGAAGCTGAAGAAATGGGTGCGTGACTTATAGCATAAGGGCCATGTCTGTTGTGACATGTAACAGTATTAATATATAGTAGTCAGCTACTAAATCTATAACAACTCTCGTATTCCGGCAACATGCTCCTACCAGTCTTCGTAGACCTATTGTATCGCATTTTAATGCGCTGTCAATCGTGCTACTAGTAGATGATGAAGTACCTTGCCTGGCAGGACCGCTAGGCAACTGCTGCATCTTCCGTCATAGCGCAACTGTTTTCAACCTGACCCAACTTTTAACCATCGAATACCATAGAGACATCCAAAATCAGCTTCTGAAGTAGATTAATTCATGAACAAACAGGGAAGCGCATGGATTTATGTGATTTTCTCAATTGCTGATCAACTCTGTTATTTGGCGATGCTAGGCTATCAGGAGAGCTATAGCCGCTCACGAAGCTCTCCTTTAGTTCCTTGCCCAGGTCCTGCCAGCTTGCCGGGCGCATATCACACGCTTTTGAGATGAAGCGTCATCCACGACATCTCCAGCCCAAGGCGCTTGTTTTAGTAGTCCTCCTTCAGTTGATCTGCACCAGTTGGATCAATAAAACGAATGAGCTAGACACTCGAATATATAGTGTATTTTATGCTAATCCATCTTTCTCAATAATCTAGCGGCATGCTTATTATATTTTATACGTTCTTCTTCTTCTTGTTGACGGCCGCTTTGAGGTAATTCTTCTTGTCCAAATAATGAGACATTATTCGTAGACACCAGCCCATATGAAATTTTTTTGTCAATTCATTGAATGTTCTGTACAAAACAGACTGTACCTATTCTGATTACTGGCGAAATGCTAATCTGGTCTGCCCTCGTTCAGGTTCTGCCAATCTACAAGGAAGACACTTGTTAGTTGCAATGCTGATAACTATATCTGGTCTGGACACTTATACTCACTCCTTCACACGGACATCAGGAGCTAAACTAATCTCCGCCCTTGAGCCAGGTGTGATTAGTATAAATTGCACACCTACTGACCGCCTAGCGGCCAGCATCTATTGATTGTTCTGTTAGCAAACACAATGGAACAGGAGCTAAAAAAGAAGAGAAGGGAGAGATATACAAGCATATCAATTGCCATCTTCCTATTGATGTGATCCATATACACGTCACTATTGGGTTAAAGTTAGTGATAGTTAATGCCCCTGATGATCACTAACTTACAATTCATCCAAGCAGCGGACAGGAGATCCCATAGCCTCCCAAAGTGCCAATAGAAGACAAACTTGAGAAAAAGACTTTTCACCACCGGAAAGTGTCTTTGCACCCCGTCCAGTGCTGTCCTTTGTTATATCAGGTTCGACCTAGCAAGTCTTGTTAGATTCTGTCAGAAGATAACAGCATCATGTAACGTACTTGTAAATCCAACAGCTTGCTCTCATGGTCCGTTAGGAGTCGACCACGAAAACTTCTCTCACTTAATAAGTACGTGAATTGTGCCTTGGCCCGAGATGAAATGTGAGATCTGAAAATTACCCAACGTTTCTTGCGGTGTTTGAGTGTTTCAATGAGGATCTGCAGATACAGTCAACAAACTTAAGTCCTCTGTACAAGGGCAAAAGCATAAAAGAGACGAGGGGGAAGGTGAAAATGTACATCCGCAAGTAACCTAAATTCCTCCACCTGCTTAAGGGCCCGATCATAGGCTGTGGATGCTCTGGCGGCTTCAGCGGCGATCTCATCGCGAGATGCGCCCAATCTAGTGGTTAGTTAGTTCAAGTATCGTGGTAACGTGTGTTTGAAGTATCTGACTGTTGGTTATAGCGTTGAATATCCCTATTAAGTCTGTCCAGTTTTTTGTCCAAACTAGCAGCAGTCTCACCTTCAGGAATTGGAACCCGCGGTGAGACTAGACTGGCTTTCTCGCTGAAGTCGATAACACGAGCAGAAACCTCTTCTCTTTTCTCATTTATCCTTTCTTTTTCTCGTCTGCTATCATCGATTCGTTCAACCGCAATGTTTTTATCATTAATGATCTTTCGGCGTTTTTCTTGCCCCATGAGTTCCTCACTTCGAGTTACACGGAGCTCTTCCGTTGACGCAGCTATATCGGCATCCTTAGAAGCGAGTTGTTGTTTAATGGCTTTAAGCCCTTTCATCATGGCTTCCATGGCCTCCATACTGTCTTCCAAAGACCCTTCGTTGATGTGTTTCTCTTCCTTAACCTCCTGGAGCGTGGCTCGCAGCACATCAAGATGGTCGTCTTCCACAGGTTCTTTGTCGAGTACATCTGTGAGTTCTTCCACATGGTCTTCCTTCCTCTGCAATGCGATTCGCAACTCATTTGTACTCTTTTCATGTCTCATAAGAGCTTGTTTGCAGCCCTCCAAGCGAGACCGAGCAGATCGAAATTGCTCTTCCTGATCACAGAGCTTACGCCTGAGGTCTGCCACTACATCACGTTGAACCCTGCGGGCATAAACGTCAGTGGGTAAGCGAGGTACTGGACACATTTAAGGATCACCTGATTTGTGAAGCTAGATCCGATTTCATTCGTGGGCTGCCACTGTATACAGGAACTGGCGCCTGACTTGGCTCTCCCACACGATTGTAAGATAGATGGATGCCCCGGCGCCTGTCCGTTTGGTCAATGCAGTAACACCGCTTCACATTCCTAGGTTTCTGCCCATCAAAGAGTACTGAAGATGCTTCTTCTAGCTTTTCGATTAGAAGCATTTGCTCAATACCATGGTTAATGATCAACTGTCGACGGACGAGTTCGTTGTCAATCTGCACGTTCGAGTATATCAACTTAATGTAACTGGCTCTTCGAATCAAAGGCACCTACCTGAAGCACCCGTAGAGCCGTATCGAATTTAAGATCAGGCTCGTGTTCTGATGTATCAATGTACCCATCGTTTCCTATAAAGATTGGGCATATGCTTCCAGCATTGTTAAAAAGGCATGGTTCGTAAACCAGGTCAGTGGGAACATACCAGTTGACATTGCGCATAATACGAGAAAGAATCTCCATGTCTCTTTTGGATGTTACGATGAAGCTGTTCAACGTCATGCCAAACGAGTTCTCCAAAATAGATGACCATTCTGGTTTCAGTAAGGTCACATGATGACCGATGGGACCGACAGGCTTCTCGGTGAAGCCCTGTTCTTGTTGAACGGCTCTCAGGAGAGCCGGCATTTTGTCGTGGAATCCCGAGGTTTTGGATCCGCCTTCTTTGCTCAGACTTCGTAAAAGTTTCTCAGCTTGCTCAACGTCGGCCTTCGTTCTGCTAAGTGGCGCCACTAATGAATCCACTTCTTTTCCAGCTACTTCCAACTCTCGGTATAGGCGATCTGTATTGCGTTGGTGTTCCTCGTACTGTGTGCTGGCATGTGCAGCCTCTGCTTTCGCTTGCTCGAGTTGTTCCTGTTTCCTAGTATAACTGCCTCCGCTTAAGTCAGCCAAACGTTGATTTTCTTCTTCAATATTTTGTTGCGTTTCGTTTATCCTAGCTTCTGCTGCTTTTAGATAATCTCGTATCTGACGTTGCTGTGCCTGCAATGACCATCAGTAAAAAGCCCGGGAGTTCTGTGGTGGAACATTACCTGCAAATCATGACGTTCAGTCATTTGTTCGTCCCACCTAGCTTTAATATCCATCTTCTCAATTTGTGCTTGCTCGAGCCTAGCAGTAGCTTGTCTAACGTATTCGGCAACGGCTTCGGTTTCCTCCTCAGCTTCTTGTATAGCAGCGTCGAAGCTGGCCAGCTCAGCTTCAGCGGTTGCAATCTTCTCATTGGCTTTAGCTAGTTCAATCTCTAAGGAGCTCCTCATCTACAGTTCATCAGAAACAACGGCATGCAAACAATTAATGTCTATGCTTACTCTTTCCTGTTCCTCAACCTGAGCCCAAGCCATTTGGCTCCGGACATTTCTGACCCTGTTCCTTAGGGATTCGTGTTGATCAGACATGTCCAGTTTCTGGTTTGCTGCAACTTTGCGGCTTTTTAGGGTCATAATATCTTGCTCTCGTCCCCTGAGCTTCTCCTCAATCTGATCAGCAGATTCTTCGATTAGTCGGTAGTCCTGATCAAGTTGCTCCAACTGAACACCCTTCACAAAGAACTTGTATTTCTCAGCAGGACTTGAGCTGCTCAAAAATTGGCGGGCCATGTCTTGTGAGAGAACATTCATCGGGTTGTCAAATTGTAATGTGAAAAAGTCAATGATAGCATCCAGTTCGGTTTTTTTGGTAGAAACTAGACGTCCATTCTCTGCCTTGATTTTGAAGCCACTCGTTCCAGTTTTTGTGAAATGACGTTCAATAACAATGGATTTTCCATAATCATCCGGCATATAGGCACCGTCTCCCTGATTTTTAATGCGCACAACAATAGTTGCACTCCTACAGAATATCAATTAGTAACCATGTGACCTGTATAGCATAAACGCACGTACTCTTTGCCTTCTTTGATGAAACTCTTAAGACTCTGACCGCGATTCGTAGCAGATGCTTTGCCACCCAGACAAAGAGTTATAGCTGTTAGCACTGCGCTCTTGCCGCTGCCATTTTTTCCGACAATAAAATTAATCAATGGCCCCAGTTCGACAAAGAAGTGGTCATGACACATAAAGTTGTAGCATTCAACACGTTCAAGAATGCCATGTTCAGCAGGAACGTTAGGTTCATCACTAGCGAAAGAATACTTCTCCTGGATCAGTTGCGTTGCACGTAATTCAAGCTCGTCCTCGTCATATTCCAAAGCCTGGGTGATAGAACGATGAATTCTTTCTCCACTCTCACTGTCGCTCACATCGGTGCCTTCGTACGATGGAGATTTGGACGTGCGAATACGTTTGCGCTTCCCGTGAGTGTTAGTTAGTTTATAGAACGAAACACGAAGAATACACACCAAATGACACGCGCTGGATGATGACCTTGACCTGTTGTACTCCCCTTCATCCCATTCTCCCGGCCCCAAGGGTCTCTGCGGGCGCTTTAACGATGACATCGGTAAAATGCGACCGGATCATACATATAAACAGTAATTATTCATACTAGAAGTAACAAGGACTTAAAAGCCATCACACAAGATCTAGCGGCCTTCCGATCAATTCGAATAAAAACTCATTGAATGCGAAAGTAGGTCATACACCCTATACGGATAAGCTTGAAACGCGTATAGAGTCGCGTAAATGGCCCGAATTGGGTTTCCGTATGGAGTCGTAGCTTTACCCTGTGTAATATGGATCGTGTATCTCTGTTGTATCCATTAAAGTGGGGGTAGGTAAGACAAGGATACTAAATACAGAGTATAGTACAAGGTTGTCTTGGGCAGAAACTTCTTGCCAACTTTTCTCTGCCAATGCCGAGCTCTCACCGCCTTAAGACATGTGTACCTGGTACTTACAGTGGTACTTTAATATGTAAATACACATTATATAGGTCTAAACACTGGATTTGGTGAGAATGAAAAGGCGGTATGTAGGTGGCATTTAGGCGGTCAAGCGGACGGTTTCAAACTTTTTGCATCCAGCTCCTAGATAGGAGCAAGACACTAATTACTAGTGTAGATAGATGGTATACTATGTATCAAGGCCTAGATACACAATTTGGAGGTTTTCTGCTCTGCAGAATAATACAATCAGGAAGGCGGTTATCTAGGCAATAAATGGACGGCTTCAAACTTTTTTTATACCACTGTATTAATTATATCAAATGGTTAATACACGATATTCTACTTTTATCATCTTTTAAGCAATCTCTTAGAATATTGTACTAAGCACTAGTAAGCGAAGGATCAACTTTCATATATATTCTACCTAGATACCTAGTAGGATGCTTCGGTAGCATCTTGGGTCGTTTAGGGGATGTCTCAGGGAAGATGCTTGACGAACCTGTTACTCCGTACAGTCCAGCGATGTGAAGACTTTATACAGACAGAAACCACCTATAACAGTAGGCGGTCACCAAGGTTACAAACTATACTCCAATTTCATTGAATTACCTCTCTCACTGTACCTTATTGAATGGTGTGCACTCTCGGTAGCTCATCAGGGGCGGAGAGCGGTGAAGAAAGTGGCAGAATATCTGCTCATGATGGCTGGTACTTCGAAATATTCATTTCACTTCATGGGCTACTGACATAATGAGCAGTGAAATAAAAATCACTTTCTGATGTATAGACGGGTTGATCAGTAAAATAGTTAACTGAGTCTTTAATAAGAAAGAGCTACTGATGTAGAACTATGCCGCCACCATGGGCTCTTCTGCAACATAGTGGAGGTAGGCACCAAGCAATTTTACCCCTTCAATGTAGTTTCTCTTGTCAAGCTTCTCGTTGATGGAATGAGCAGCATCAGTTGAGCTGCCCATCGGCAAAAGCAAAACATTCTTGCCTGTCGCTTGCTCGAAGCTCAGGGTGACAGGAATGCTGTTTCCGTTAGCTTTGGTCATGGCGTAGCATCAAGAACTTGCTAAAAAATAACATACCTGCCACCTTCACGTGTCATATCTGGCTCAACACCAAATACCTGATTCACTGCCTTGCTTGCAGCAGTGAAGTTCCAGTGTTTTGGACTAGCAACCCACCATTTTCCATCATGCTGCAACCACACATCCAAAGTATTCTTGCTGTTCAGCTTTGCAAATTCTGCCTTGATGTAATCAAAGACGAGTTTATTCACATCTTTGCTCTCCATATTGGGGACAGTCCGAATCGAGAATTTACCAATGACCTTCGCTGGTATCACTGTTTTGGCGCCAGGAGCCGAATATGCGCCTTCGATGCCATGAAGGGACAAAGATGGATACCTCCATCTAGCCATGAGCGTTCTTTCTTTCGTTGGGTGAATGCTAGTTTTGCTTCCCAGGGATTGATGGAGGTCGTCCATCGTGTAGCTGATATTGGGATAGAGGGCTTTTTCTTCCTCTGACAATGGCTCGACAAGGTCCATGATGCCAGGTATCAAGATGTTGCCATGAGTATCAACAAGTTTAGACATCACATGGACCAAATCTGTCATAGGCTCATGGGCAGATCCACCGAAAACTCCGCTATGAAGATCCTGAGCGGGCCCTGCGACACTGACAGAGTAGTAGTTGCAGCCACGCAGGCCATAGGTTAGACAAGGCTTCTCTGTTCCGAGCCAATAATTATCCGATATGCAGACGGCATCCGCATCCTTGAAAAAGCCTTTGCTCTCAGCTTGAATAAACTCCTCCAATCCTTCTGAGCCATACTCCTCCATTCCCTCAAAGCAGCAAAGAAGGTTGACTGGCAGCTCAACGCCAGCTTTTTTGTGAGCTTCGATCACATTCAACCATCCCAAAACGGGGCCTTTGTCGTCTGTACTTCCGCGGCCGTACATCCTCCCTTGGTTGTCGACCGTCAATTGGAAAGGCTCTGTGGCCCACCCGTCTTCCTTCAATGCTGGCTGGACATCATAATGACCGTAAACCAGGATGGTTCGCTTGTTTTTATCATTGCCATACCGAGCGATGACAACCGGGGGTAGGTCAAGGTGTTCCTTCCCAGGCTGTTTTCCCAGCGGCCTTTGATACACCTCAGCTCCAAGAGCCTCTAACTCCGAAGCAAGAAACTGAGCCATCTTTAGAAGGATGGGTTATGGGTTAATTCTATTCGTAAGGAGTAATAGAGCATCACGTACTCTGAAAACGTCTTGCCTGTTCTCATCTTGTGCAGAAACAGAAGGGATCGCAACAGCCTTTCGCAGACCTTGAGTTCCGTCAGCGTGCTGCAGGGGTAGATAGAAAAGATAACACTTGACTTACGCTCGATGAAAGATTCGGCAAGGCCGTCAACCCTAGACAGATGCGGCACCAGGCCTTTAACATATGTCCACCTTTTTGGAGACTGGGGAAGGATGATAATGGAGAAATAGAGAGACAAAAGAAACAATAGAAAATCAAAGGAGGAAACTTACTGTTTAAAGAATGGATCAAGCTGTGGTGCCATTTTTCGATCACTGATATGTCCGTAAAAAGAGCGGCGACAGGTGAAGTAATTTGTTCTTAGGGATGGGAAATACGGTGTCCAATATTCTTTAGTGGAAACCGAGGAGGATAAACAAGGCTTATATTTCCTCAGTGACGTTGCGACGCGACGGAGGAGGGGCATTTGGGTGCGTGCGGAAGAAAATCGAAGTGACACGATTTGCTGGTTGGGAGGGGACGTTTACCTAACAATTTAATAATTGAAGCGCTAAAAGGTAACACGCGACCTCTACGCCGCAACTAAGCGACACTGCACTATCTCGTATCACTAGTAGGTACGGAGTACCTGAGGAAGAACTTACTGGAACCCAATGAGGTTCTAGCATAGTTAATACAGTATGGAATCCAATACAGGAACGCTAGAGCTAGAATACATGTTTTGATACAACAACCTCTATGAGCTTCCCAAAGCCATGGACATGGACAAGAGAAATAGCAAGCGTCAAATCAATTTGACCCTTCAAACTACCAGAGCAAGGAAGATCAATGGGCTAGAGCTGAGTCAAGACGGGACTCTCCTCCCTCATTCATCTCTTCCCCAGGACTCTTTTCGCAATTGTCGGTCTTCTCTAGCCATCCGACGTTTTGTACCCCATCTTGATTGTACCGCTTCCAAAACTTGTTTCTGGATTTCTTTCTTTTGTGGGCCAGCTTCACATACCATAGCAATGAACATTGGGGAGCAGTCAAAGCGCTTAGCCAATTTCCAACGGCTCCAAGTCATCGGGTCGCTTAGTCGCAGTCTGCGGATCTCTTCTATGTCTGAAGGATTCAAATGATACCTCTTCTCCACAGATGTTTTGAATACAGAGGGTAGTTGAGCGGAATTTTCATTGTTCATGGAAGCGCCACGGAGGGTTCGACGAACATCATCGACAGGGAGGAATTTCGTGGGTGTATGGTATACCGAGGGCGCGCTCGAAGGCGGGTTGTGGATGATTTGGTCATGAAATTGGGTGGATGAAACACCAAACGACGCATCTGGTTTGACACGTAGGCGTTGTTTCGTCCGTCTATACGAGGATTGATGCCGGCGTGTTTGCAACGTGGTCGACTCACACGAAGACGGAAAAAGAAATGGCAGGGCTAAAAACGACCGTTTGGGAGCAGTGAGACACGTTGCCATTTTCTTTTCACTTCCTATCTAGGACCTCGGATTTGATTTGAAGTTATTCTAAAGGAGCCTTAGATTACCGGTGTAGGCTGATCTCAATCCAGGGTGAACTAGAACCACAAAGAGCGAGTGTTAGCAACCAACTCTCTGGACTTAATAACGTCATGGGTGGTGCAGAATATGCGCAAATGCCTGGGAACGTACTGTCGCAAGTTAAGGCTATAGCATTATCTTCTAGCCGCGTTGAAGCCAGGTTCGGACGGTTTTCCAAAGGGAGAAATTCTCTTGGAGATTCGAACATTAACTTTTTCCTCCAAGCAGCAAGTCCCGTGACGGGGGCTGATCTGTATTAGACACGGCCTAGCCTGATCGAGCAGTATCTTACGAGATATCATGTGGCGTAATTACGACACGTTTCAATCCAGGTACTGTACCACTCTTAGAGCCAATAAATCAAGTCCGGAGTAAACTACGAGGTCAAAAGTATTGCAACACCCGGATTCCCGCCTCCGAGGCGCCGTTTTTAAACCTCAATATCTCAACGAAATTAAAAGCCTTTGAGTTCATAGTAAGTTCTATAGATTCCTAAACTCAATATTTAGTATACCATCCACGTACTTTATATACAGCTCGAAGCCTACATAGCCAGGACAGAACTAGGCGATTTATAACCTCCTAATCAAGGCTATTCCATATAATCTGAATAGCCTACCTAAAATACTCCATATCTATTTCTGATACCCCATATAGAAAGATCTCAGAATAGAGCTCCTTTAGCTTCTTTTTAAGCAGATACCAGAGGTTTTCAATAGAATTTAAATCAGGCAAGTAGAGCAGCCAATCTAAAATCTATATACCATATCATAGATCCGATAATGACTTTATATAATAACTATATCATATACCCTACCCGTTGTGTATACACAGCTCGGAGGCCGCACGACAATAATAGATTACATATCCGTTGACTTTTCAATAGCGTATAGTAGCTCCTTGTCAGTCTTATCTTATTAGGAGAATAAGGGGTTTCTTTTAAATATAAAATTAGCCTAATATTAATAGAAAAAGAAGGCAAAAATTAGCCTTCTGTCTACCTGATATCTACTGCTTAGTATTCGGCCTATATACTCTTATCTAGTTGACAGGTTTTCTATCCTTAATAGTAGATATTTCCTTGATATACTATGTCTTTCAAACCACGATTGTACCTGCCTAGATATATAGATTTTAGTATTGTCTTGCTGGAATCTTATTTCCGGCTTGTAGATTAGTAGGAGACCCTTTGCTAGGCAGACAATATAGAAATTTGTTAGATAGCCTCTATTTCTAGATAGTTCGTCCCTTTCTAGAAGAACCAATTCTGACCGGCCATCATACCAAATAGAGGCCCAAATCATAATCGAAATATCCTTTCCATGGCGCTCTAGGTTCACTAGATCAGGCCTATAGGCCTCATTCGAGAAACAGAATACCCATAGTGTAGGATTACTAGGGTTCCGATAGACCGAGGATTCGTCCGAAAACATGATATTGCTTAAATCGTCGAAATGCAGCCACGCACGCGCAAATTTATAGCGCTTTTTAGCTGAATCAGTGTCTAAAGCAATCCTTTTTTTACCTTTCCACCTTTTAAGATAATATCTGCGCAGAATTCGTTGTATAGTCGATCTAGAGATATTGTAGAGGCTCCCAGCAATCAGCGCTGTGTAGCTGATTCTAGGCCTCCGGCGAACCATTTGAAATATATAGCGTTTAGCTGCGCAGCTGAGCTTTTCAGACCTACCAGACCGAGCACCTGATTCTAGGCTATTCTGGTTTTGAAAGCGATGTTGTGTCCGATAGATAGTAGAACGCGCAACACCAAATTCCCGGGCAAGTTTAGTGACATTTTACCCTGTGTCTAGACCTTCAAGCAAGGCAGCGCGTTGCTCAGTAGATAATTCAGATCTAGGCCTTCGATTTGCACTGATTTCTGTTCCAAAAGACCTCATTTTGGTGATGTGGTAGGCGTTTGAAATAATTGTTGTTTTTTGACGCGGTACGCGTTCTGCCAAGTGTTGCAATACTTCTGACCCACTATTGTAACATACTGAGTACGGTTATCAAAGTTTACCTCTTACTTTTCAACCACCGGCTCACGTATTGTGAGTGCAGCCAGAGGCCTCTTCCTCTTCTTCTTCTTCTTCTTCTTCTTCTTCTTCTTCTTCTTCTTCTTCTTCTTCTTCTTCTTCTTAATCTTAATCTTAATCTTAATCTTAATCTTACGTCATATATGTTCTAGAAATCAAAGAACGAAATTCTTCAGAAATTATCAAAATTTGCTTATAACCAAAGATCAACTGCTCCTTTTACATCCAGACTTTCTTTCTCTCCTTCCCAAGTTTCCACCGCTAAAGCGGGTCCCTCTGTGATTGGGGTGAATTATGGGTCGGACTCCACTGCGGCTCGGGACTACTTATTTGTGTCTTAACTAACACCAACGCTCCTTTTGGGTTCTAACGCCCCGGCTTAACAGTTGCCCCCTAGGCTTATTGTTCAAGATAAATCACGCATTCGAACAGCATTAGAATGACTTCATTGTGAGGTTTCCATGATCAATCTTGACAGGATCATATTGATCCTTATGTAGGCTTATTGTACTGCCCCTGACTCCTCCCGTAGTGAACTAACATTGCCTTGTCCTTAGTACGCACTATGACCGACTCTACGGTCCATCCCTCAGAAATGAGGGTTCCTGAAAACCCCTCTGATCGGCTCACCACCGGAAAGCCAGAGCCACCTGCTCTATCCAATGGCCCAAAATTGTCCTCGCATTTCCCTTCTCCAACTCGCACCACTGGCACTGAGTATTCGCCTTCAGACAATCGGGAAAAGGCGGAGGCTGCTGCCGAGGCAAATCAGCGGAGAGCGAATACTATCACCGGTGAAAATGGCGGGAAACCACATGTGGGGGAGACCGGCGGCTCATGGGAAATGTGGGATGGCTTTTCCGGGGCTAAATCAACGTCTTTGAACCCTCGACGGCCGAACGAGTCGCTTGACAACCAGCAGAAGGCCATGAGCCAAAAATCACAAGCATCCCTCTATGGGCTATCATCGCGGCGACCAAGTGTTCAGTTTACCGGCGAAGCCACCGAAAACGATCCTCCCGCTGAATCTGCTCGATCAAGACCTTCTTCCGTAGTAGGGGATGATGTTGATGCGGACCTGAAGGGAAAGCAATCGATCTTCGGCAAGCTCAAGGCATTTGCTGCCTCCCCTTCGTTCGCCTCTCATTCCCGCTCGGCCAGTGCTGCCACTATTGGGGATTCTAGACACGCTAACCATGATCTCACCACCCCAGGCTCGGAAAGGGGGGAGTTCCGTTTCCCCAACACGCTAGAAGAGGAAGGGAGCGATATTGATGCCGATGCTGAAGAGAGCGCGGGAGAACAACAAGGTCTGCAGCAGCTGCAGCTGCAGCAGCAGCAGCAGCAGAAGAAGAAGAAGAAGAAGAAGAAGCAGCTGCGTCGTCAACAAGAAAACGATTCTACACCCCAAACAGAACCGAACACACCGAAAGCCTCGGGTCGGCCCTCCTTTCACCTGCCTAGCTCATTTGCCCCCTTTGAAAACTATCGTACGAACTTCTTTCCACGACGAAATACTGGAGACTACGCGCAGCAACGTGAAGGAGTGTCAGAGGATGAGGGCCGGGATCGTCTTAATCGCGATAACACTTGGCGGCGGAGAAGCGCCTGGCTTGCTAACACTCGCGCACTTAATTACGGAGGGCGGCAGACTGACTCACAACCGAATCAGGATGAGAGACGTCCTAGCAATCTGAGGCGGTTCACTGGCATAACAGGACCGTCGGAAAACGTCGAGAGTCCTGGCGCGCCCTGGAGGCGCCATCGAGCCGAACGTGGTTCTAGCCTCAGCGCTCAAAGATGGCGGCAAATCAAGGCTGGATTGAAGCTGATTGGACAGCGACGTAAGACCGACAACACAGTTGACCATGCGAAGTCGGCCGAACTGCTAGCCGAGCTGACCTCGGGGGTACCGGCCGCCCTAATTCTTGCTAGCATGTTTCAACGCGATGAGCACGGCAGCAAACGTATCCCGATTCTCCTTGAGCAGCTCAAGGTTCGAGTAACGGATAGTAGGATCGATTCTCATTCCGGAGATCGCCACCTTGTTTTTAGGATTGAACTCGAGTATGGAAGCGGCATGACCCGGATGAAGTGGATTATTCATCGAACGCTGAGAGATTTCGCAAATCTTCATCTGAAGTATAAATTACACTTTGGAACGCAAAAGTATATCCAACTGCGAAATACTGAAGGTGCACAGAATCTTCCACGTTTCCCTCGAAGTGCATTTCCTTACCTTCGAGGTGTTCGGGGCTTAGAAAGCGACATGGAGGACGAAGAAGATGACGGCGGCTATGAAACCGCAGCCGAGGCGACAAGTGGCAATGAGAGAGCTGGGAGGAGGCAGCAGTCACGGCGGCGATCGTCCGGTAATATATCCCGGCGACAGTCGACTGTAACGAACCCCGATACAGAAAATGCTGCTGGAGCCTTGGGCGCCACGGACGCAGGACCGAGCAAGAAAGAGAGTTATCCGGAGAGACAAAGAAAAAAACTCGAATCTTATTTACAAAAGCTGATTCGGTTCCTTATCTTTAAACCTGATAGCAATCGTCTGTGTAAATTCCTGGAGCTGTCGGCCTTGGGTGTGCGCCTTGCTGCTGAAGGGAGCTATCATGGCAAAGAGGGGTATTTGATCATACAATCCTCGAAAGGTCTGGATTTCCGGAGGGCCTTGACTCCTGCCATGGTTAAAAACCGTCATTCACCAAAGTGGTTCCTAGTCAGACATAGCTACGTCGTTTGTGTCGATTCCCCCGAGGCAATGAATATCTACGATGTTTTCATGATAGACCCCTTCTTCAAGCTGCAAACCCAGAAGATCAGCATCCGAAACCAGAAAGCAAAGGAGCTTGCAAAGTCGGCAAAAGAGTCGGCAAGGCATCCGCAACATCACACCCTGAGGCTGGAAAATTCAGAGCGGAAACTCAAGCTCTTGGCCAGAAACGAGCGCCAACTTCATCAGTTTGAAGATTCTATTCGGTTTATGGTCAACAATACCCCTTGGGCAAGGCCGAATAGGTTTGAAAGTTTTGCTCCAGTACGCCATCATTGCTTCGCTCAGTGGCTGGTTGATGCTCGGGATCACATGTGGATGGTGTCACGGGCGATCAACCAGGCTAAAGATGTCATATACATTCATGACTGGTGGCTTAGTCCTGAACTTTACATGCGGCGGCCAGCTGCAATCAGCCAGAAGTGGCGCTTAGATCGCCTTCTCCAGCGAAAAGCCCGCGAAGGCGTCAAGATATTTGTCATCATGTATCGAAATATCAACTCTGCCATCCCAATTGACTCAGAATATTCCAAGTTCTCCCTTCTTGACCTGCATCCCAATATCTTTGTGCAGAGATCTCCAAATCAATTTCGACAGAATACTTTTTTTTGGGCACATCATGAGAAGCTGTGCATAATAGATCATACCTTGGCTTTTGTGGGAGGTATCGATCTTTGCTTTGGAAGGTGGGATACGCCACAACATCTTCTCATAGACGACAAACCAACAGGATTCGAGACTTCAGATGGCCTCAAGGATGCCGACCACTGCCAGCTCTGGCCTGGCAAAGACTATTCCAACCCACGTGTTCAGGATTTCTATGATTTAGATAAACCGTACGAAGAGATGTATGATCGAAATGTTATCCCCAGAATGCCCTGGCACGATATATCAATGCATGTTGTCGGCCAACCGGCTCGGGATCTCACTCGCCATTTTGTCCAACGGTGGAACTATATTTTGCGTCAGCGAAAACCAACTCGGCCCACGCCATTTCTACTTCCTCCACCTGATTTTGACGCAGCAGATTTGGAAGCTCTTGGCCTAGACGGAACCTGTGAAGTTCAGATCTTACGATCGAGCAGCGCATGGTCCACTGGTACATCCGACATTACTGAGCACAGCATCATGAATGCCTATGTCAAGTTAATCGAAGAATCGGATCATTTCGTCTACATCGAGAACCAATTCTTTGTGAGCACCTGTGAGATAGATGGCAGGAAAATCGAGAACCTGATAGGCGATGCCCTGGTCGAGCGGATAACTCGAGCTGCGAAGAACAAAGAGGCATGGCGTGCAGTTATCGTTATTCCACTGATGCCAGGTTTCCAGAATACGGTAGACAGTGAGGGTGGGACAAGCGTCCGTTTAATCATGATGTGTCAGTACCGTAGTATCTGCCGGGGAGAGACATCTATATTCGGACGACTCCGAGCTTTGGGCATTGAGCCTGAAGATTATATTCAATTTTTCAGCCTGCGGGCCTGGGGCAAGATCGGTCCTCAGAAGCAACTTGTCACTGAGCAGCTTTACATCCATGCCAAATGCATGATTGTTGATGACCGAGCTGCAATCATTGGGTCTGCAAACATCAATGAACGGTCTATGCTGGGATCGCGAGACTCAGAGGTAGCAGCTGTTGTGCGTGATACAGACATGATCTGGTCCAGCATGAATGGTCGTCCCTACCTTGTCGGACGGTTCCCCCATACTCTAAGAATGCGCCTAATGCGAGAGCATCTTGGCATTGATGTAGATGAGCTCATGGAGCATTCCATGGCGACAGAAGAAGAATTGCGAAGGATTCAGATTGCTGAGGAGGGCTCCAAGTCACCGGGAGATCATGAGAGACTCGATCCTGAATCACTTATGCTGGAAAAACAGGATGAGAGGGACATGATCGAGCGTCGGCACCGTATACAAGACGAATTCCTCTCGCGGTCAGAAGATATACACAGCTTCAATCATGACGTCGACTGGGAGCAGGGCGACAATCCTAATCTCAAGTCGAACAGGAAGCTCACCGCAGATGCAAGAGTGACTGCCAACCCAGAGCATAAGAAGGATGTGGACGGGTATGGTCCTGATCATCTCAGTGCTGCTCTGCAAGCCGGTTTAGGAGAAGCTCGTGATTCTCAGCTCTTGGGTGACAAGTCAGAGGTCTTGGTCTCACCCATTGCGAGCGAGGGTAAGGGCACCATCCAGCAACCGAGACATTGCCCGCCACAAGAAGCTAATGGCGACAAAGAAGCAAGGAAAACATCGTTTGATTTGCCAGATAATGTCAATGAGTCAGAATCAGTGGTTGAAGGACTGTCAGCTGCCCGTAACCCAGTTTTATCAGGACATGATACCGAGAGCAGTGGCAATAGTGCTGTTCCCACCTCTAGAGAAAAGTTCGACATGACAAAGTACCCGCACCCACTGAGCACAGACATGAAACATGTATTCATTGATAAAGATTGCATGAGAGATCCGGTGATCGACGTGTTTTACCTAGACACTTGGTATGCTGTTGCTGATAAAAATACGAAATTGTTCCGGAGCGTTTTCCGCTGCATGCCTGACAGCGAGGTGAAGACCTGGAAAGAGTATAAGGACTATGCTGATTACGGGGAGCGTTTTGCTGAAATGCAGAATCAACACAGTGCTAAGGCATTTCATCCGGCTCATGCTAGGCAAACTGGCCCACCTGGTACAGGTGCCAGCTTGATTGTAGGTGGCCTCGCAACCAAGTCTAACGTATCAGCAGCCGGCCCCAACGCGGAAGGGCAGCCGATGGGCCAGAAGGATCAATCATCAACTGAGAAGATTGACCTCCGACAAGCTGCAAACTCCCAGGATCACGGCCGTACGCAGCCAGAGATGGCACATCAACATGAAATACTGTCATCTAAAGACGAAAAGACGACTGGGCTGAGAACGGTAGATGTACCAGCATCTGGAAACGTACAAAATGGGCGACATGATGAGAATGGATCTTCCGGAGAAGATCATGAGAAACAGGTTTCAGATCCGCCAGTCGTTGATTATTCGGAAGCTTTAAACCGAAATGCCACTGCCCAATCACGACGACGTAGACGAAGGGCTACAACTCTGGGCTCGAAACGGGAGTTCCATGCATTGGATGAGGTGATTGACAAACAACGAGCGGAGGACCTTCTGAACCAGGTTCAAGGACATTTGATTCTTTGGCCTTATGATTGGTTAGTCGAACTTTTCGCTGTATTATGAACGATAATCCCATGTACTAACTGCTTGAGCTAGGCTCGAAAAAGAAGAACAAGGTGGAAACTGGCTGTACACACTTGATCAACTTTCGCCCTTGGAAATCTAGTAAGTTATCTTTCTTTTTGACTTGTTCACTATTATAGGCAGGTTGCTGATTATTGTGCAGTAATTAATGCACTGCGTGTCCTCTGTGTACCTCTAATTCATCCACCTCTCTTTGTGGGATTCTAAGCATATTGGTGAAGCAGCAATGTTTAGTCGCGATGTGCTCGGCAATTGTGGCTTCCAACGCTACTCTTGTGCTCGTAATTCTCTAACTTCTATACAGCCAATGGTGTGAATCTGCCCTATCTCTCGTAATAACTACTATTAATTTAACATTTTTACCTGCCTTCCTGATACTTCGGCATTGCAGGCGTTCTATCTCCGGTCTATCTTTTTCTTCTTTCCAATTCATAGTGATATTGTTTTTGTGTTGCAAATACTAGAAATATTCATCGCTGTTAATTGTCCTAGGGCCATGGGGAACAAAGTTCAAATATTATAGTTTTATCAAAGATATACGACAAGATGGCCCTAATCTATATTAAATTATGTGATATTATACACCGCTTATTATTACAAGTGATTGATCTGTTCTCTTACACAGGAAGACCTTCCAGTCTAGGTCATCTGTGCTCGCACCTTGTGAAAGTCATCGAAATTCGCTTGTAGAACAGAGGCCAGGAGGCTGTTTTTGAAACCACCATGTTTACGCCGTTCCCTTGCACCCAGACATGCGCTAAGGCGATAATGTGCGCGCGCCAAAACGCCCTGGAGTTCAGAAGTGCGACATGTGCGGCCGAGATCATTCATATAATTGGCGGGATCTTGAAGGCATAGCCTCGAGGCTGCCGGTATATTTCGCTTGATAGCAGCCGTTTTCTTCCGATTTACAAGTGCACGTTGGCCGCGGAGGTGGGCTGGCAAATCCTCTGCATCATATTTTTTTATTGTGTCTTTCACAGTACTTGCATCAAAGAAGCTTGGCGGGTCCACGGAAACACAGGTACTTCGTAGATCAACCTCAGAGCCGTATACCTTTAAAACAGCAAGGAGCTGTTCTCCCAAGCTTCTTGACTCTTGGAATCGGCCATGATTCATTTTAAGAAATGCCACAAGAAGCATCACAAGAGTATCAGGCTCAATGGATGAGTTATGGCTACCAAACAACTCTTGCGCCTCCAATATCAGACGGATGACCATGTATAGCGGCCGAATCGCAGGATATTCAGCATGATAGTCGCATATATACTCAACAGAGGAGGGCAAGCCTTCACCACAGTGAAACTGCACTCGCATACCGGTCTCATGGTGAACAGCGGTCAGAATTGAATTCCATTTGCCGTTCAACTTAATCCGGCCGCTAAACGACGAGCAATGCTGAAGGGTATATTCCACCCGAGATAATAGATCACTATGGAGACTGAGAATCTGTGGCCGTGTAGGACTTGGCCTTCGGACCCTGTCGATCGATCGGGCCGGATCCGGCACAGGCAAGATGAAGTCCAAGTCTGAATGGCTCATCGCAAACCCGGTTCGCCGAGAGCCGATGACCTGCGGCGTATGAGGTATAACATCTCGCAGCATGTTTGTAACTTGAGTAACTATATGATTTACCCTATCCTGTTCAGGAGGTGTTGGTAACAAGTATTCCTCAAGTGCGCGGATCTCTGCATCTAGCTGCAAGAAGCCGTCAGGCCATTCGCGACTCGCGTCCCAGTAATCCATCCATGGGGATTGCTCCCATCGGCCTTGTTCTGCATTTACATTCCATCGTATCCGGTCACACAGAATTGTTCGGGTGGTAATGACGGGATCCTTTTTCATAGTACGAGTACTCCTTGCTGTCCGTGTCGATGGCCCAGATGAGACAAGTTGTGCTGTAGCTTCTGGGGAAACTGGTTTCCCTGGTAGTTTCAAAGTCAAAGATTCGTCCACCGGAATTACAGGGCGGGCGAGGTCTCCAGAGGGTGTCCGATCGAATACTTTACGAACCAGACTGGTCCTATTCGAGGATCGGTGGGCCTCAAGAGTCCTCGGGAGGCTGTTTTTGAATACAGCCATGTCCTTAGAGTAGAACCTAGTTCCAGGAACAGCTCGAAATCTCGACAGGGTAGAGTGAAACGCGGGCTGCCGAAGGACAGGGGAAGGGGAAGGGAGTAGACCGGCAGAGAGGTAGAAGCGCATGGTCGCGCGAATAATTAGGCAATCGAGGCATTGCGAATGACTGACGAGAACCCGGGGCATATACCGGGACAGAGCAACGTTCTAAGTTCTAAATATTTATTTATTATGAAAGAGCAGGAGAATGAAGGAGCGATCGAATAGATGAATGAATGAATGAATGAATGGTACAAAAACCAAAGAAACGAAGACTTAGTGATGGTAGCATCCACAAGCACATGACTGATCCCGTGCACCTGATAGCAAAGCTTCTATCACGTGCCAGACTCAGCCCTAACACCGGGAGCAGGCAATTAATTAGATAATCGGGTCTCGATGATTCGATGAGATTACTAGTATATGTACTAACAGCGCATACTGTTGTATCCATATTCTTAGTTCTAGTATTAGTGAAGATGGGTCTATCAATTGTACTTGGGCCAAACAATCAACCCGGAGAAGGCAC